>NW_028270169.1:21501757-21684257 GCF_037043375.1 Chiloscyllium plagiosum
TAACTAAAATTAATGTTTCGTTTCTTCATGCTAATCAAGGTTCAATAATGCTTTATACCTACACAACTGTAATATCAGAAATGACAAAGTGACTTCAAAAAGCAGCTAGAACAACTCTTTTGCTGTTCAAAATATGTTAATAGACCATAAGATAGAGGTGTAGAATCAGGCCATTCGGCCCATTGAGTCTGCTCTGCTATTTCATCATGGCTGATATGTTCCTCAAACCCCATTCTCCTGCCTTCTCCTTGTTACCTCCATGAAGTATTCTCCCAGAATTGTCAGGCATGCCCTCCCCTTGACAAAGCCATGCTGACTCAGTGCCATTTTCCCTGAACTTCCAAGTACTCCACAATCTCAACCTTAATACTGGACTCTAAAATCTTATCGACGTCAGGCTGACATAATTTACCATCTTTTGCCTCGCTCCCTTCTTAAACAGTAGTGTTTCATTGGAGAAGTTGCAGTTCTCTGGGACCCTCCCTGGCTCCAGTGATTTCTGAAAGGTCACTACCAATGCCTCCACAATCTTCTCAGCTACCTCCTTCAGAACACTGGGGCATAGTGAGCAGCATGGTGGCACAGTGGCTAGCACTGCTGCCTCACAGCGCCAGAGACCCGGGTTCAATTCCCGCATCAGGTGACTGTCTGTGTGGAGTTTGCACACTCTCTCCTTGTCTGCGTGGGTTTCCTCCCACAATCCAAAAATGTAGCAGGTTAGGTGAATTGGCTATGCTAAATTGCCCGTAGTGCTAGGTGAAGGGGTAAATGTAAGGGAATGGGTCTGGGTGGGTCGCACTGTGGCGGGTCAGTGCGGACTTGTTGGGCTGAAGGGCCTGTTTCCACACTGTAAGTAATCTAAATTTAGTCCATCTGAGTCGAGACAGGACGCCAACTTGCAGAACGTTTCAGAGAACATCTCTGGGACACAGGCACTAAACAACCCCATACTCTGTGGTTGAACACTTCAACTCCCCTTCCCACTCTGTCAAGGAAATACAAATCCTGGGCCTCCTCCACTTCCAAACTCTAGCCACTAGATGCCTGGAGGAAGAACGCCTCATTTTCCACAATGGCACCCTCCAACCACACAGGATCAATATCGATTTCACCAGTTTCCTCATTTTCCATCCCCCCCCCCCACCTTATCCCAGATCCAACCTCCCAATTCGGCACCACTCTCTTGAACTGTCTCACCTGTCCATCTTCCTTCCCACCCATCCCCCAACCTTCATCTACCTATTGCACTCCCAGCTACCTTTCTCTCAGCCCTCTTGGACCACCCCCAACATTCCTGCCGAAGAGCTTATGCTCGAAACATCGACTCTCCTGCTCATCGGATGCTGCCTGAATGGCTGTGTTTTACCAGCGCAATGCTTTTCGACTCTGATCTCCAGCAGCATCTGCAGTCCTCACTTTCTCCTAGCGTAGTCCATCCAGTCTGGGTGATTTCTCTACTCTCAGAACTTTGCTTCCCCAACACCACCTCCTTGCTGATGGGCACTACACTCGCCTCTGCCCCCTGACTCTCGAAGTTCTGGTATGCTGCTGGTATCTTCCACAGTGAAAACTGATGCAAAGTACCTACTCAGTTCCTCTGCCATTTCTTTGTTCCCTATTAGATTAGTTCCCTACAGTGTGGAAACAGGCCATCCGGCCCAACATGTCCACACCAACCCTCTGAAGAGTAACCCACCCAGATTCAGTTCCCTATATTTACCCCTGACTAATGCACCTATGGGCAATCTAGCATGGCCAATTCACCTGACCTGCACATCCTTTGGAGGATACCAGAGGAAACCCACTCAGACACAGGGAGACTGTGCAGACTCCACACAGATAGTCTTCAGAGGCCAGTGCCGGGTCCCTGGCACTGTGAGGCAGCAGTGCTAACTATTGAGCCGCCATGCCGCCCTTATTATTTCTCTGGCCTTATATCCCAGCAGACCAATGTCCATGCTTACTTTTATAGAACTGAAAATAATCTTGCTATCGTCTTTTATCACTAGCCAGCTTTCATCTTCTCTCCCACCTTGTTTTGTGTTTTAATTATCCTCTCCTGGTTTTTAAAGGCTTCCCAATCCTCAGGCTTCCCATTATGCCTTCAGAAATGAGATAACAAGAATCCAGATAAAGTATATTCCTGTCAGGGTGAAAGGGAAGGCTGGTAACTATAGGGAATGCTGGATGACTAAAAAAATTGAGGGTTTGGTTAAGAAAACGAAGGACGCATACGTCAGGTACAGACAGGATAGATCGAGTGAATCCTTAGAGTATAAAGAAAGTAGGAGTATACTTAAGAGGGAAATCAGGAGGGCAAAACGGTGACATGAGATAGCTTTGGCAAATAGAATTAAGGAGAATCCAAAGGGGTTTTACAAATATATTAAGGACAAAAGGGTAACTAGGGAGAGAATAGGGCCCCTCAAAGATCAGGGGAGGAAAACTTCTTCAAGGCAGGCATCCTTGCAAGAGAATTCGCAGTCAGGTTAAAATCAACAAGGTAAAAACAATGACTGCAGTCGCTGGAAACCAGATTCTGGATTAGTGGTGCTGGAAGAGCACAGCAGTTCAGGCAGCATCCGAGGAGCAGTAAAATCGATGTTTCGGGCAAAACTGCACCTCGGATGCTGCCTGAACTGCTGTGCTCTTCCAGCACCACTAATCCAGAATCCCCTCAAAGATCAGCAAGGCGACCTTTGTATGGAGCCACAGAAAATGGGGGAGATACTAAATGAATATTTTGCATCAGTATTTACTTTGGAAAAGGATATGGAAGATATAGACTGTAGGAAATAGATGGTGACAACTTGCAAAATGTCCAGATTACAGAGGAGGAAGTGCTGGGTGTCTTGAAATGGTTAAAAGTGGATAAATCCCAGGACCTGATCAGGTGTACCCAAGAACACTGTGGGAAGCTAGAGAAGTGATTGCTGGGCCTCTTGCTGAGATATTTGTATCATCGATAATCACAGGTGAGGTGCCGGAAGACTGGAGGTTGGTAAGGACAAGCCAGGGAACTGTAGACCAGTGAGCCTGACCTCGGTGGTGGGCATGTTATTGGAGGGAATCCTGAGGGACAGGAGGTACATGTATTTGGAAAGGCAAGGACTGATTCGGGATAGTCAACATGGCTTTGTGCGTGGGAAATCATTATTGAAGAAGGGCTTATGCCCGAAACGTCGATTCTCCTGTTCCTTGGATGCTGCCTGACCTGCTGCGCTTTTCCAGCATTTTCAGCATGGGAAATCATGTCTCACAAACTTGATTGAGTTTTTTGAAGAAGTAACAAAGAGGATTGATGAGGGCAGGGCAGTAGATGTGATCTATATGGACTTCAGTAAGGCGTTCGACAAGGTTCCCCATGGGAGACTGATTAGCAAGGTTAGATCTCATGGAATACAGGGAGAACTAGCCATTTGGATACAGAACTGGCTCAAAGGTAGAAGACAGAGGGTGGTGGAGGAGGGTTGTTTATCAGACTGGAGGCCTGTGAGCAGTGGAGTGCCAAAAGGATCGGTGCTGGGCCCTCTACTTTTTGTCATTTACATAAATGATTTGGATGCGAGCATAAGAGGTACAGTTAGTAAGTTTGCAGATGACACCAAAATTGGAGGTGTAGTGGACAGCGAAGAGGGTTACCTCAGATTGCAACAGGATCTTGACCAGATGGGCCAATGGGCTGAGGAGTGGCAGATGGAGTTTAATTCAGATAAATGCAAGGTGCTGCATTTTTGGAAAGCAAATCTTAGCAGGATTTATACACTTAATGGTAAGGTCCGAGGGAGTGTTGCTGAACAAAGAGACCTTGGAGTGCACGTTCATAGCTCCTTGAAAGTGTAGTCACAGGTAGATAGGATAGTGAAGAAGGCGTTTGGTATGCTTTCCTTTATTGGTCAGAGTATTGAGTACAGGAGTTGGGAGGTCATGTTGCGGCTGTACAGGACATTGGTTAGGCCACTGTTGGAATATTGCGTGCAATTCTGATCTCCTTCCTATTGGAAAGATGTTGTGAAACTTGAAAGGGTTCAGAAAAGATTTACAAAGATGTTGCCAGGGTGGAGGATCTGAGCTACAGGCTGGGGCTGTTTTCCCTGGAGCATCGGAGGCTGAGGGGTGACCTTATAGAGGTTTACAAAATTATGAGGGGCATGGATAGGATAAATAGGCAAAGTATTTTCCCTGGGGTCGGGGAGTCCAGAACTAGAGGACATCGGTTTAGGGTGAGAGGGGAAAGATATAAAAGAGACCTGAGGGGCAACTTTTTCATGCAGAGGGTGGTATGTGCATGGAATGAGCTGCTAGAGGATGTGGTGGAGGCTGGTACAATTGCAACATTTAAGAGACATTTGAATGGGTACATGAATAGGAAGGGTTTGGAGGGATATGGGCCGGGTGCTGGCAGGTGGGACGAGATTGGGTTGGGATATCTGGTCGGCGTTAGACCGAAGGGTCTGTTTCCATGCTGTACATCTCTATGACTCTATAATCTTTAACATTCAGTAGGGTCAGAAATACTGTAAAAAACCAATTCAGAGAAGAGTTTTGTTTTAATTGGGTAAAAACAATGACTGCAGATGCTGGAAACCAGATTCTGGATCAGTGGTGCTGGAAGAGCACAGCAATTCAGGCAGCATCCGAGGACAGGCAAAATCGACGTTTCGGGCAAAAGCCCTTCATCAGGAATAAAGGCAGAGAGCCTGAAGCGTGGAGAGATAAGCTAGAGGAGGGTGGGGGTGGGAGAGAGTGGCATAGAGTACAATAGGTCAGTGGGGAAGGAGATGAAGGTGATAGGTCAGGGAGGAGAGGGTGGAGTGGATAGGTGGAAAAGGAGCTGGGCAGGTCGGACAAGTCCGGACAGGTCAGGGGATCGAGTTTCTGGAGGTTAGAAGCTAGGATGAGGTGGGGGAAGGGGCAATGAGGAAACTGTTAAAATCCACATTGATGCCCTGGGGTTGAAGTGTTCCGAGGCGGAAGATGAGGCGTTCTTCCTCCAGGCGTCTGGTGGTGAGGGAGCGGCGGTGGAGGAGGCCCAGCACCTCCATATCCTCGGCAGAGTGGGAGGGGGAGTTGAAATGTTGAGCCACTGGGCGATGTGGTTGATTGGTGCGGGTGTCTCGGAGATGTTCCCCAGACTGGACGCCTCCTAGCAGAGCGCTTTAGGGAACATCTCCGAGACACCCGCACCAATCAACCACATCGCCCAGTGGCTCAACATTTCAACTCCCCCTCCCACTCTGCCGAGGATATGGAGGTGCTGGGCCTCCTCCACCGCCGCTCCCTCACCACCAGACGCCTGGAGGAAGAAAGCCTCATCTTCCGCCTCGGAACACTTCAACCCCAGGGCATCAATGTGGATTTTAACAGTTTCCTCATTTCCCCTTCCCCCACCTCATCCTAGCTTCTAACCTCCAGAAACTCGATCCCCTGACCTGTCCGGACTTGTCCGACCTGCCCAGCTCCTTTTCCACCTATCCACTCCACCCTCTCCTCCCTGACCTATCACCTTCATCTCCTTCCCCACTGACCTATTGTACTCTATGCCACTCTCTCCCACCCCCACCCTCCTCTAGCTTATCTCTCCACGCTTCAGGCTCTCTGCCTTTATTCCTGATGAAGGGCTTTTGCCCGAAACGTCGATTTTGCCTTGTTTTAATTGGGTGTTGAGTCACTGCTGCAATCTGTCTGGTGGAGGTACACCCAGACTGTCTTTAGAGAGGGAATTCCAGGATTTTGACCCAGCAACAGTGATGTATTTTCCAGTCAGAATGGTGATTAGCTTGGGAAGGAAACATATAGTTGTTGTTGCTGTTTAGGTTGTAGCGGTTCCAAGTTTGGGAAGTGTTGTCAAAGAATAGTTCCCTTGTGGATTATAAGCTATTTAAAAATATGCAATTTGTTAATGAGATAAACCAGAGAACATGTGTTTTGCTATATTTGACCCACACAGACTCGCTCTCTCTTATATTGTTTTTGGATGCAGAATGTTTCACAAGAATCTGGAATGCTATCATTGGAGTTGCACTATGAGTACAAGTCCAGCACATCTCTGAAGGCAGTAACTGGTACCATTCTGTAGACTGGACTGGATTCTGTGAGAAATTATGGTGAAGGTATTGAGATGTGAAACACACAGAGACCTCGCACATAGTTGATTTTGTTATCCAGCTCTTCCCCAAGTTTCACCATACCATATCTTGTCAGATTGTCCATTGAAACATTCACATTAACCTTTCCCAAAGGTTTCTCCCTTGAGGTGTAATGAATTGTTAACGTGCAAAGTCTTAAATATAAGCATCATCTCTAGTTTTAAAGCGTCCGAATCTCATTTCTTAAAGCTTTGATTTCAACTTTTTCTTAGTCTTTTATCTCTCAATCCATTTTCCTTTTCATCTCTAGATGTCACTTTCTGTATATGATTTTACATTTTTATTATTCCCCATCCCTAGTTGCCCTTGAGGTGGTGAGCTGCCTTCTTGAACCACTGCAGTCCAGATGTTGTAGGTTTACCCACAATGCCATTAGGGAGGGAATTCCAGGATTTTGACCCAGTGATAGTGAAGGAAGGGCGATATATTTCCAAGTCAGGATGGTGAGTGGCTTGGAGGGGAGCTTACAGGTGATAGTGATCCCATGTATCTGTTGCCTTTATCCTTCTAGCTGGAAATGGTCATGTGTTTGGAAGGTGTTGTGTAAGGATCTTTGGTGAATTTCTTCAATGCATCTTGTAGATAGCACACTGGTGTTACTGAGTGTCGGTGGTGGAGGAAGTTGTTGGTGTACCAATCAAATGGGCTGCTTTGTCATAGATGGTGTCAAAGCCTCTTGAGTGTTGCTGAAGATGCACCCCATTTCCAGACAAATGGGGAGTATGCTATCACACGCCTGACTTGTGCCTTGTTGATGGTGGACAGGCTTTGGGTTAGCAGGAAGTGAATGTCCTGCCATAATATTCCTAGCCTCTGACCTTCTGTTGTAGCTGATACATTTAAGTGGCAAGTCCAGGTGAGTTTCTGGTCAGTGATAACTCTTAGGATATTGATTGTGGAGGATTCAGTGATAGTAACACTATTCAGTGTTAAGAGACAACCTAACCACTACCCCTTATGTGAGATGTTCAGAGTCTGGCATTTGTGCGGTATGAATGTTACTTGCCATTTCTCAGCCAAAGGTTGGATATTATCCAGATCTTGTTGCATTTGAACACTGACTGCTTCAGTATCTGAGGACTCTCAAATGTTGATTGTGTAATGTCCATCATCGCTTCTGACCTTATGATAGACAGAAGATCTTTGATAAATAAAGGTGATTAGGCCAAGGATATGACCCTGAGGAATGTTTACTGAGATGACTGACCTTCAACAATCACAACCATCCTATGTGCCCGGCGTGACTCTAGCCAGTAGTGTTTGTCCCTGATACCAATTGATTCCAGTTTAGCCAGGGCTCCTTGATGCCACACTCGGTTGAATCCAGCCTTGCTGTTAAGAGCTGTCTCCTTCACCTCAGTTCTGGAATTCAGCGCTTTTTTCCATGCTTTATCCTGCATTTTGTGTACAGGACATATCTGGGCAATTTTCCGATTTGTCAGGTAGATGTCAGTGTTATACTAACTGTACTGGAACAGCTTGGCTAGGGGACCAGCAAGTTCTAGAGCACAAGTTTTCAGTAGTATTGGCAGATGTTGTCAGGACCCAGAGCCTTTGCAGAATCCTGTCCCTCCAACCATTTCTTGATATCACAGAATGATTTGGATTGGCTGAAGACTGGTATCTGTGATGTTGGGATCCACGGGAGGAGGCTGAGATGGATCATTCACTCAGTAATCTTCAGCCAGAAGTGCTGTGAATTTTCAGCCTTATCTTTTCTTCTGTGTTGGGCTTTTCCAGCATTGAGCATGGGGACATCTGTGGAGCCCTCTCTTCCAGTGAGTTTAGATTAGATTACATTACATTACACAGTGGAAACAGGCCCTTCGGCCCAACTAGTCCACACCGACCCACCGAAGTGCAACCCACCCATACCCCTACATTTCGCCCTTACCTAACACTATGGGCAATTTAGCATGGCCAATTCACCTGACCTGCACATCTTTGGACTGTGGGAGGAAACCGGAGCACCTGGAGGAAACCCACGCAGACATGGGGAGAACGTGCAAACTCCACACAGTCAGTCGCCTGAGGCGGGAATTGAACCTGGGTCTCCAGCACTGTGAGGCAGCAGTGCTAACCACTGTGCCACCCACTTGTTTAAGGTTCCACCACCATTCACAACTGGATGTGGTAGGACTGCAGAGCCTAGATGAGATGCATTGGTTCTGGGATCGCTTGGTTCTGTCTATCACTTGCATGCTAAGCAGCAAGTGATAGAGAGAATGAGAACCAGGGGGCTGCCGGGAAGGTAAGCAAACAGTTTAAAAAGCTGATACATTCGCCAACACTGCCCCCTGCCTGCAACACTGCCCTCCCGCTCCCCGCAGTTATTGCTATCACTGAGACTTGGTTGAGGGAAGGGCATGATTGGCAACTAAATGTCCCAGGATATCAATGCTTCAGGCGGAAGAGAAAGGGAGGTAAAAGGGATGGAGGAGTTGCATTACTGGTCAAAGAGGATATCACAGCTGGGCTGAGGGAGGGCACTATGGAGGACTCGAGCAGTGAGGCAATATGGGCAAAGCGCAGAAGTAGGATGGATGCGGTAACAATGTTGGGGCTTACTACAGGCCTATCTCATGTTCGCTGTTGGGAAAAGTACAAATATGTAGAGTGATCATAGAAAGATGTAGGAGCAACAGGGTGGTGGTAATAGGAGATTTTAATTTTCCCAACATTGACTGGGAATCACTTAGTGTGATAGGATTGGATGGAGCAGAATTTGTAAGAAGCATCCAGGAGGGTTTTCTAGAGCAGCATATAAGTAGTGCAACTCGTGAAGGGGCCATCCTTAGTGAGCAGAGTTAAGGAAAACCCCAAAGCCTTTTATTCATATATAAGGAGCGAGAGGGTAACAAGGGAAAGGGTTGGCCCACTCAAGGACAAAGGAGGAAAGTTATGCATTGAGTCAGAGAAAATGGGTGAGATTCTTAATGAGCACTTTGCTTCAGTATTCACCAAGGAGACAACATGGCAGATGTTGAGGTTAGGAATAGATCTTCAATTACTCTAGGTCGTGTTGTCATAAGGAGAGAGGAAGTGTTGTGTATTCTAAAAGGTATTAAGGTGGACAAGTCCCCAGGACCGGATGGCATCTATCCCAGGTTACTGAGGGAAGCAAGAGAGGAAATAGCTGGGGCTTTAACAGATATCTTTGCAGCATCCTTGAACACAGGGGAGGTCCCGGAGGACTGGAGAATTGTTAATGTTGTCCCCTTGTTTAAGGAGGGGAGTAGGGGTAACCCAGGTAATTATAGACCTGTGAGCCTGATGCCAGTGGTAGGGAGGCTACTGGAGATAGGAGAAATACCCGTTTGGAAGAAAATGGACTTATCAGTGATAGGCAGCATGGTTTTGTGCAGGGAAGGTCATGTCTTACAAACCTAATAGAATTCTTTGAAGAGGTGACAAAGTTGATGTCATATACATGGACCTTAGTAAGGCATTTGATAAGGTTCCCCATGGTAGGTTGATGAAGGAGGTGGAGTTGCATGGGGTCCAGGTAGCTATCCATCTAGCTAGATTGATAGAGAACTGGCTGGGCAACAGGAGTCAGAGTAGTAGTGAAAGGAGCTTCTCAAAATGGAGACCTGTGACCAGTGGTGTCCCACAGGGTCCGTGCTAGGACTACTGTTGTTTGTGATATACATAAATGATTTGGAGGAATAGATAATATGTGCAGGAGTAAGCCATTCGGCCCTTCGAGCCAGCACTACCATTCATTATAATCATGGCTGATCATCCACAATCAGTATCCTGTTCCTGCCTTATCCCTATAATTCTTGATTCCACTATCCTTAAGAGCTCTATCCAACTCTTTCTTGAAAGTATCCAGAGACTTGGCCTACATTGCCTTCGGAGGCAGAGCATTCCACATATCCACCACTCTCTGGGTGAAGAAGTTTCTCCTCAACTGTGTTCTAACTGGCCTACCCCTTATTTTTTAACTCATCCACAAACTCCATCAACAAACACATAGACCTGGACCCAATATACCGGCCACTACAGCGGACAGCTGAAACTGACAACCGGAAGCGACA
Organism: Chiloscyllium plagiosum; assembly: GCF_037043375.1. Classification (NCBI taxonomy): domain Eukaryota; kingdom Metazoa; phylum Chordata; class Chondrichthyes; order Orectolobiformes; family Hemiscylliidae; genus Chiloscyllium; species Chiloscyllium plagiosum. The sequence goes on from NW_028270169.1 coordinate 21,511,950, forward strand.
GGGACAGGCCACTATAAATGCCGGAGGAAACACCACAGAAGCGCTTCACAAGAGGCTCCCAAGCACTGAGGATGTCACCTAGACAGGGGACGAAACGTTTGCAACAAGCACCCGAGCTACAAATCTTCTCACAAACTTTGAGTCATTTAAGACGTATCTAGACAGATACATGAATGGGCAGGGAGCAGAGGGATACAGACCCTTGGGAAAAGAGGCAGCTGATTTAGATAGAGAGTATGGATCAGCATAGGCTTGGAGGGCCAAAGGACCTGTTCCTGTGCTGTGCTGTTCTTTAAGTAGTCATGTTTGGTAGCTTCACCAGGTTGAATTCAGGCTTAAAACTTTGATTACATTACACATAGAATAAGCATCTTCTGTGATTCCTTGGGCAAAAGAGATGCTGAACAATATTTACTGCTATCTCATTGCCCAGCCTGATGCCCCTCCACCCCCCATATACCATTGAAAGCTTTGCTGTGGATGTTTTCCCTTCCCAGCTCCCCCTGCTTTCTGGGTTGCCATGGGGAAAGTGACAATAGACTTTGTGAAAGTGATGTAAAGGCACAGAAATTCCCCATTGGAGGCTGTGCAGTGACCTCATCTACTTCGATTTGACTCCAGAAGTTTATATAGATCAAGAGTTTTATTTTGGCTACAATTGCCTCAGTGGGCTTCCCTTTTATTATTGAATTCTCACTAAAAACCAGTCGTTTTTGGAAGAATCAGCCTCGAATTAAGAAAATGGATGGGGGCCAAGGTGAATTCGAAGCATAAAAACAATATTATTATTTTGGCTTCTGTATAAATAATTTAGCAGAACCCTTGAGCATTTATAGTAACACACAGCTAAACTTCACTTTGATTTCTTGTCACATGTACATAAATACAAGCATCTCTGGATTAGCGGTGCTGGAAGAGCACAGCAGTTCAGGCAGCATCTGAGGAGCAGTAAAATCAACAATTCGGGCAAAAGCCCTTCATCAGGAATACAGGAAGAGAGCCTGAAGGGTGGAGGGATAAGTGAGAGGAGGGTGGGGGTGGGGAGAAAGTAGCATAGAGTACAATAGGTGAGTGGGGGAGGTGGATGTGGGCGGAGGGTGGAAAAGATGATAGGCAGGTAGGACAAGTCTTGGGGACAGTGCTGAGCTAGAAGTTTGGAACTGGGGTGAAGTGGGGGAGGGGAAAGCAGACCACTGGGAGAAGAAAGCTTGGACAGAGTAAGGCATACAGGTTACACTGCACAGGATGCAACATTCTTTGATCTTGCTTTTATATTGGCCCCAACCATCATTTTTAATTGAGACTCAGTCACTTATCGGACTAGATTTTATGGTTGGCAAAGTAGTGATGGAGTTTCCCACCGACTTCGATGAAAGCTGCCTCCCTCCATTTCCTAGCAACCTCTTTGGGAAAGGGGGAAGCTTTGTCATTGTTTATTTGATTCCATAGCCAAGCCCAAAGCATCCAGCAGCTGATAGACCAAGCAAGATAAGCTGAAAATGTGTTGCTGGAAAAGCGCAGCAGGTCAGGCAGCATCCAGGGAACAGGAGAATCGACGTTTCGGGCATAAGCCCTTCTTCCTGTTCCCTGGATGCTGCCTGACCTGCTGCGCTTTTCCAGCAACACATTTTCAGCTCTGATCTCCAGCATCTGCAGACCTCACTTTCTCCTCCAAGCAAGATAAGCCCCTCCTTACACTGATTCTCAGACTGCAAAACTAGAAACTAAAATGCAATAATTATCGAACAGTTTTTGAATAACTTTGCCTTTTGTAAACTAAAGATTGTGCCACACAGATCATTGCAACTGCCAGTAAACTGCAATATTAACAGTGATTTAGATTGAACACAAGCAATGGGACCAGGAATATTTCCTTAGTTTCTCAAAATGGCTATGCCATTGTTTAACATCTTAGCTGATCCCTGCTCTACTCCACTTTTCTTCCAGCTCCCCATAACCTTTGAGCCCCAAATAATGTTCTAAAAAGGTATCAGTCCAGCACATTGCTTTACATAATTATTTGATTTTTTAAAAAAAATTTAGGACAGTCAAGGATCAAAGTATCACATCAGAGCAACGTAACCCTTTCCAAGTATTAAATTAAAGTACATTACAATTCTGATTGCTAAAAAGCAAAAATATTGTTCATGTTGTAAATCTAAAATAGAAAACACTGCAGGTTTTACGTACATTTGGCAATAGTGGAGCAAGAATCAGAAAATTCCGATCAATGACCTTGAGTCAGAATTGTCCAACTTCAGCTGTTTTTACAACAGTTGATGTTATTCACATTTCATGACAGAGTTTTCAGTAAATTAGTTTTGATAATCTGTGGTAGTGAATTCTTCCAGATTTACACCTTCTGCAGACAAGGTTGAGGAGCTGAAGTTGGAATATTTTTAATGCAGTTTCTCATACTTCGCAAGTTGATATTGTCAAGCCAGAGAATCAGAACTTCAATGAATTAATAGACTAGCTAATGGTGTGTGAGGGAGGCAGCCCACTACAAAGCATTTTACTAACAATTGACTTTATTTTTCTTTTTGAAGTGGCATCTTTCGACCTATCTGGGCAGCATATGGAGAATACTTGTATGTCCCTCCTCAGCGCTGGGTTCACAACTTGCAGGTACTGAATTATTCATTTGATACATTTAAGCTTGCTTTCAAATGAAACTTTAATCACACGAGTGTTTGTTAAGTCTGCAAAGGGGAAGGGTGAGAGATACCACTCCTAGCACGAACAGTTAGAACATTGTCTGAAGATGAGTAATGGAAAATAGTGGATGACCAGACTAGAGTCTCAGGCAGCAGAATAATAGAGAAAATTGAGGTGATGATGATGATTATCTATGCAGAGCTATTGAGTTAAGTATCAGGCTCAGTAACTATGCCACAATGTTGGCTGGCCATTTGTTATTTATGGAGAAAGTGAGGAAACAGATGCTGGAGATCAGAGCTGAAAATGTGTTGCTGGAAAAGCACAGCAGGTCAGGCAGCATCCAAGGAGCAGGAGAATCGACGTTTCAGGCATGAGCCCTTCCTCAGGAATGAGCCATTCCTGAGGAAGGGCTCATGCCCGAAACGTCAATTCTCCTGCTCCTTGGATGCTGCCTGACCTGCTGCGCTTTTCCAGCAACACATTTTCAGCATTTGTTATTTATGGCCATGTGTAAACTGCATTCTGGGAAAGCAAAATAACTTGAATCAGTTTAACATTAATACTAACACTTTGCACTGATTTTCAGAGTTATTACATCATTTAATTGCTACTTCATTAAAAAGTATCATGCACTAATTTGCATGGCAACTAGGAGCAGGAGTAGGCCATTCAGCCCTTGGAGCCTGCTGTATCACTTGCTATTATCATTGGCTGATCCTCTGTCTCATTAAAGGCTTCAAGAGGTATGGTAAAGTGTTAAATATTGAATATATTCAGTGACTTACAGCTTGGAAACAGGCCCTTTGGTCTAACTAGTCCACGTCGATCATATTCCAAAACTAAACTCTTCCCACCTGCTTGCGTTTGGCCCATATCCTTCCAAATCTTTCCCCTGTTGTACTTATCCAAATGTCTTTTAAATGTTGTAACTGTACCTCCAACCACCACTTCCCCCGGCAGTTCATTCCATGCACTGTCCACTGTGTAAAACATTGCCCCTCATGTCCTTTTTAAATGTTTCTCCTCTAATCTTCCAATTATGCCTCCTGGTTTTGATCTCCCCCACTTGAGGGAAAAGACCTTTGCTATTCATCTTATCTATGTCCCTCACCATGTCATAAACCTCCTTAAAGTCACCTCTCAACCACCTGTACTCCAGTGAAAAAGGTCCCAGCTTCCTCTTGTATTTCAAACCCTCCATACCCAGCAACATCCTGATAAGTCTTTTCTGAACCCTCTTTGTTAAAAAGCAGCTTCCCTTTCACAGTCTTTAGAAAAATTAGCTCTTAATGAAATGATTTAAAAAATGCAGTGTCAAAATCTCCTACTAAGGAATTGAAATTCCCCTGCTAAGTGCAGAGTGACCACATAGGCCAAGCATTTCAGCAAGATGGACGATGTGTTCATGCGACAGTTTGAGTGCAAAGAGATTTGCAATTCAAATCCAAAATTAATAAGTTATCTGATGACTGTCCATAGGATGCACTTTTGCACTCTAAGCATGCAAACACAGGAAAGAGCCATAGATAATCACAGCATTTACCAACAAAGAGTCCCTAGGATTACATGTCAATTATTGGTACCATCCATCCTTATAGGCATCATATTGTGCAGTAGCCAACAGGTGAAAGCTTCTTTTCTATCTTTTTTTTCCTCAGTCAGATAAGTTTTTTTGGTATAACCCATCTTCTATGTAAACATATAATCATTGCTTAATTGTATCCAAGTGGTGGGTATTAACTGGGGATTGATCCCATAAACAGATAGACTAAAACTGCAGCTGCTGGGTGGGGTAGTATATGCTCAGAATGTGTAAATCTGTAAATAAATATAACAAGTGCACGAAGACCGATTCTAGTTCATCATTCACCAGCTGACTTTCTGTAAAGGAACACTTCAATCAAAAGAAGCCAGACAACTTAGTTCATGACCACCTATTAATCTTTGCAATAAAATCTACATTAAAAAAGATCATACTGGTACTGTCCTGTACATTAGTTGAGATGCTACGGACAACTTACTTAAAGAAAGGAAGGATGCTATCTACTTGAATGAAAAATACTGAATGGTTAAAGAGATATTGAACTACACATCAGTGATAACATGAGCATCAGCTCACATTGTAGCATGATACGCATAGTCAAAGGAGATCCTCATCCAGTGAACAGAGTGTGTTCTCCACATCCGCATTACCATGGCTGTGTGTTCCCCCCCCCCCCACCATCCTTCTAAACTCTAGTGAATACAGGCCCAATCAAACCAAAGTCTCCTCATAGGATAGTCCTGCCATCCCTGGTATCAACCTAGTGATCATGTTTCTGGCAAGATGATCCTTTCTTAGGAAGGGAGACCAACATTGTTCATAATATTCAGGTGTGATCACCCCAAGGTTCTGAATTCCTTCTTACAAACTCAAATCCTCTTGCAATGAAGGCCAGTATACCATTTGCCTTCTAGTTGCTCTTTGTACCTGGCTAGTGTACAAGAACATACCAACTTCCCAATATAGCACCATTTAAATAATGGTGAGAAACATCCTGTTTCTCAAACCAAAAAGTGTTGTACTGATGCTTTTAAGTAATCTCATTTGGCAACAATAACTGTCTAATAGTGTTGATTTCTAGCAATCTCATTGGCTGTCATTAAATACACGGATGCCTAACTATTCCATTTTTAATGGGCAGCACTCTGGACAGACGGTGATAAATTAGCTTCTCAAGCCTGGACAGTATGTGCCAGAAATCTGCCCCCCTTCTCTCTCAGGCCTAACTCCAGTTTCCACCTCTCCAGCAGTAAATCCATTCCACCCGATCATGTCGATGCTGAACAAACTCTCGGGAGGTTTTTTCACTCATAACCTTGCATTTTTTGGTAAAATGTTACTGAACTGTGTTTTTAATTGTTTTGTTTTCTTGTCTAGCGAGGTGGAGTAGCTTTCCTTTATCATCCATGTGTGCACCCCAGATTGAAGGAGGAGCTCTCCCTACTGGCAAGAGCATGCAAGTACCAGCACATCATCACTCCACATCTCAATTTAAGTCAGCAATGGGTAAGCACCTCACCCAGGTAATACTGCAAGGGGTCGAGGCTACATATGGATTTCCTCCCATTCCATCAATGATTCCTTCATAGCTAATCTCCAATGAAACTCATTATGTATTCACGTATTGGGCAATTGGCTGGGAACACAGTTGCCGAACACAAAATGCAAGGGATAGCACTGAATGTAGTTTGCATACATTAGGAGAGATTGGGAATAAAAATGATCTGAAAACAATTTATAGCAAAGCAGTGTAAAGTTTTAGCTGTTAATTCTTTCCAGATTCCCCAAACTGTGGGGGCACCAGCCAGAGGTTTGAGCTCACAAGGCATAATCTCATGGGGGTTTTCATCTATTCTGTAACTCTCACACTAAGGATTAATGCCCTTGGAACAGTAAGAATGGACTCTGTTTAAACTCTGAATTGATTTCAAATGGACCTGTTTTCCCCCCACCTTTAGTTTGTGCCCCGGTCCCTGCAGTGAAAATGGAACCTGTATCCCCTGCTTTTAAACTTAGTCTAAATCCCATTCAAAGTACTCAGTGCTTAGCAAAACCAGACAGGGAACAATTGCATAAATGTTTTCCGCAAATAAATATTCCTTTAAGAGAATTAATCCTTCTATCTTAAACCTAATTGTGTTAATTTAGTTACACTGTTTTACTTTTACAGCCTCTGGCCTTAGTTACATGGGGTAAAAGTTTGGAAATGTCAACGATTAATGTGGCAGAAGCTGTTTCTTGGCTGAGGGAGAGCGTAAACCCAGCTCGCAGCTCTGAAATGGAAGAGGTTGGTGCTTACAATTACCTGCTGATCTGGAGAGCAAAGCTGACATCAGCCAGCAGTGATCAAGTTACCTGTCCTGAAAACCAAGTGAAGGTAAGTTGACCCTCTGAAAGAGCAAAACGTAATGCCAGCTGAAGGCCATAGATGGAGTCAAATTGCTTGCTTCAGAAATGCTACGTAAGCAATGAACCCTTTTTGTTTAATATAAAAGCTAACACACTAAGGAGTTGCTGATTCAGCGAAGAAAGCAAGAATTAATTATTTGCAGTTATTAGGATACAGCTGGCCTAGATAAAGGACTTTGGATTTAGGACTTATTCCAGGTTGGGATTCAATTAGTCTGGTAAAAATCTAGGCCTAAAATAATGTAGTGGTAAACACAAATGCAGTTCCTTAATTGTTCTTGTGCATGATTTATTTTAATGAACAAAGAGAATTTTACAGTTGTCAGGAATTATACTAATTAAATTGTGAACAATTTGTAAGTCCTGAGGAGCCCCATTGTGGGCACTGTAACATGGTTCCATGCAGCTTCACATCAAACCTAAATCCCAGGTATGTGCTGCATGAGCCAAGACAACAGATGAATTGCTGAGAATTAGCCTCAGGCACCTTGTCACATTTAAAAAGGAGAGGGGGTGGGGGTGGGGGTGGGGGGAGGAGTATCTGCCAGAATTCACACAGCTATCGTGATAATATATGCAAGTCATGTGAAGATAGATGTTGGTTGTTCTTGTTAATACTGTACATCCCCAGCTATAAACAGCTGCTTTTACAATGACCTCAAAAATATCTAACTAGTAGTGGCAACTTTGGAATTCTCTGGGGTTGCAAAGAGGATGGCATAAAATGCAAACAAAAACAAATTGCTGGAAACGCTCAGCTGGTCTGGCAGCATCTGTGGAGAGAAATCAGAGTTAATGTTCGGGTGTAGTGACCCTTCCTCAGAATTGATGGTAGCTCAGGCAAAGTTGCTTTTTATGTAGAAGATAGGGTGAGGGGACGGAGTAAATAATAAGTAGAGAAGAACAGTTGAACAGACAAAGGAATGGATAACAGTCATCGAGGAAAATGAATAGCTGCTAATGGGGATAATTAGTGGCTAACGATGGGTTGTGTGTAATGGCAAACCATGTGGTAACAAGGCTGGGGATTGGGGTAAGGTCACAGACAAAGTGTTGATCTTTGCTGGAGCACTGCAGCAAGCCTGAGACAGAGATGTTGGCAAGGGAACTGGAAGGGTCTTCCTTGCAGACAGAATGTAGATGTTCTGTGAAGCAGTCACCCAGTCTGTACTTCATTTCCACAATGTAGAGGAGACCCCCATGTTGTGAACAGCGAATGCAGTAGACTAGATTAAGTGAAGTGCAGGTAAAGCGCTGCTTCACCTGGAAGGTGTGTTTGGGCCCTTGGATACCGAGGAGGGGGGGAAGTAAATGGGCAGGTGTTACACCTTCTGCAGCTGCAGGGGAAGGTGCCGTGGGCCTGTTGGTAGTGAAACAGGGTATCCCGGAGGAATCGGGGCCCCTGTCAACTGCAATGCTGGGGCATCCTCAGTTGAGGAAGGTGGAGGACATTTTGGAGGCTCCCTTGTCAAAGTTGGCATCAGAACAGATGTGAGGGAGGAACTAATAGAATAGAGTCTTTAGAGGAAGCAGACTGTGAGGATGTATAGTCAAGGTAACTGTGGGAGCCAGTGAATTTGTAGTGGATTTTAGTGGCCAGCCCATCTCCAGAATTGGAAACAGATGTCAAGGAAGGGAAGGGAGGAGTCAGAGATGGACCAGGTGAAAGTAAGAGCGGGGTGGAAATTGGAAGCGAAATTGATAAAATCTTTCAATTCTGGACAAGAGAGGGAAGCAGTGCTGATGGTATCAGTATACAGGAGAAAAAGTTTTGGGTGTGGGGCAGAAGCGGACTGTAACAAGGAATATTCCACATATCTCCCAAAGAGTCATAACCAGGTACCCAGAGACATGTGGGTACCCATGGGCCACCTCTCTGACGAGAAGAAAAGGAGAGGATTTAAAAGAGAAGTTGTTGAGGGTGAGCATTGGTGATGGTGATGCTTCAGGCCTTTTTCCAGGAATGGAGAGCCCTGAGACTATTAATTGGGGATGAACATGCAAAGAGATTGCAGATCCATGGTAAGAGATCCCGGAAATTGCAAATTCTAAACCTGATGTAAAGTGGGAAGGGACTGGACAAGATGAGAAAGTAGAGTCAAGGTAGGAAAAGAAGAATTCAGAGGGGCAGGAGCTGGCAGAAACAATGGGTCTGCCCGGACAGTCCTGTTTGCAGATTTTGGGAAGGAGGTAGAAGTGAGCTATGTGCTTGGAGGCAGTAGGGTGGGAGATATCACCAGCTGAAATGACGGTAGTGACCATATGGACACAATGCGCTGATGTTCCAGGGTGGGATCATGGTCCAGGGGGAGGTAGGAATCGGAGAGCTGGCACTCAGTCTCTAGACGTCAGAGGTCAGTCACTAGACAACAACAGCATCACCCTTGTCAGCAAGCTTAATCAGAAAGTCAGGGTTGGCTCTGAGAACACAGAGCACTGTCAGTTCACAGGGAGATAGGTTGGAATGGGTGGGGGACTGAGAAATTGAAGCAACCAATGTCATGTTGACAGAGGGCTGTGTGTATCTCAGTCTTTGCATCTTTTGTTCCTGGATGCCTGAAGGAAAAGAACAAGTTTCTTGTTGGTATAAAATGCAAGTTGTTTGGAAGAGTAGGAATTGAAACTGTTTGTTTTGGACGTACCAGCATTTAAAATCATGTATAAAACTGTTAAATTTCTTTTGGCAGGAACTGCAAGACTACTTTAAGAAAAGTGAACTTCAGTCAGCAATAAGAAAAAGGAATAATAAAGTTGGAGTAAATGTGCTCAGCAAAGGACTGCACATGATCTTGAGGAGGAGAAGAGACTCTTCTCATCTCAGAGAACCTACTCAGCCCAGCAGGCTCATAGATGGGACTTCTTCCAGGGCAGAGATTTCTTGGAAGATGCACGTGGGTTCCACAAAGAACATGTCCATTGTGAATCAATCAGCCAATGGACCAGCAGTAATCACTGGAGACTCTGAGAAAATCACAGGGAGCAAAATTCCTGGGAACCAGGAAATAGGGGGAGGGGAACAGAACAAGAGAAATAATTTGATGCCCACATTTCAGCAAGTAGACACAGCATCTCACTCGGAGGCACCTGGAAGTAAAGCTCATCAACAGACCTTTCCGCACAGTGCAGCTAGGCTGTTGAATTCAAGTGTGTTCCCTGTTGAACAATTAAATTCTCGTCACCAGAATCAAATGCACACTACGTCAGATTCTTCACTGGATTCACAAGTGAAAGCTCAGAGGACTGAGAGTTCTTCACAAGAACATGTCAAAAGTGGTGCAAGTATCACTGACAAAGCTAACCGCCAAATCCTAGAGAACCCTGTCACGAAGGAGCAGCAGATGGTTAAAATTATTGCTAATAGTAATCATGTTCCTGACAGTCGAGCTGCCAATAAGGACACAGGTCAAATACCTCAGAATGGAAGCAAAGTGAGTGGGGAAAATGCAAAACCTCTACAGCTATTCCAGACTTCAGAAACGTCTTCCAAAAATTATGTTGGAATGAAGCAGAGTGATGAACTAGACAGTGGAGAGTTTGGCAGTGACAGAACAGTTCAAAAAGTGGAGGTGAAGGGACCAGATATCCCAAAGAGTAACAGGACAGCAATCCTGAATGCTCAGGATGATCACAATGAGACTGCAGCAGTGAATTCTGCAAAGGCGAACTGCAAATGTGAAGGTGCAGCTTCCCAGAACATACAGCCTGCACCTGCTAGTGCAGATTCAAATCCTTTAAAGGCAGGGACGCTTGAGAAAACTCAACACCATGACGAAGATAGGACATTGTACATCCCTACACCACGAACAGAGGAGGCAGCCTGGGCTGCAGCTGCCCTTGCTTTCCTCTTTGTATTCCTTACACTGGCAGTGTTATACACCAGGCTGTACAGAAAATTTATAAAGAGTGACAGTTTATACTGGACACCAGTTCCAGGCATTGATGGACAAGAAACTGTAGCAGGTGAAACTTTTTTAAAAAAAATGCTATCAACACAAAAAGTTTACTCAGACATTTCTTTGCTTAGAGGTGGCAATTTGTGGCCTTACTACATTAATCCCTTCCAGCTCTTGCCCCTTTGCCCTTGGGAAAGCAGGATACTGCTTAAATGTTATGAGTTCTGACATCCACCTGCAAAATGCATTTACACTCAACAACACTTAGTTTCCTCAACAAATCTTTGCTGGCCATCCTCATTAAGCAGGACTCTCCAAATTCAACTATAGTCTGCCTGTGAGAATTCTTCCAAAGAACTTCCTCACCATCGAGGTTAGACTTACTGACCTAGAAATTAGAATTAGGATGTGAAATATTCAATGCAAGGGGAAAAATAAATTTAAAAAGGCAACAAAAATATCTGCAGCTCCTCCCACTGGTTGCATTGCTCAACTTGAAATGCTATGGAGGTAAATAGCAATGTTGGGAACTCTAATTCTAAATGAATTAGTCTTAAATAACTTGCTAGTCTTTAGTCTCATGTCAACTTGAAGTAAACATTGCTATTTAAAGTGTTCCCTGGCCACATTTAGAGTCGGAAATAATTAATAGTTATGGGGGAAGGTAAGAAGCCAATTGCCAACACCTGCCTCCTTCAAAGGTATTTTATGCCGTTAAAAGAAATTTTCTCCTTACTGAAATGCTTTATAGTTTTGCAAATAGCCCTTGCAACATTTTTTTGCTCAGAGAAACTATCAATTCAATACTAAAATAGCCCCAGCGGAGTATCAGTATATTACCTAGGCTATTAGCAACATTTATCTCCAGTACAAGAGGCCATTCATCCTCCAGGGCAGCACTTAATTGAACAATATGGTCATTCTTGTGTTCCCACTGTGGCCCCTTAGCTGTTCAAGTTTGCTTCCATCAACAATCTATCTAATTTCTTTCAATGCCATGATGGTACCCACTTCCACCACCTTAGTATGCAGCAGGTTTCTGGGCTTTAGTACTCACTGCTCACATTTCCCCTTCTATTTCTTGTACAGGTCCTTAAACGATAATTCCTCAGTTTTTGCATGATTAGTTAATGGAATAATTTCTCTTTTCCCCGATTATAAATCCTGTAGCCCTCTTGTTAATCGCCCCTCAAACTCCTTGGCTTCAAGGAGAAAATCCCAGTTTCTTCCACTTCCCCATGGAGTCAAATTCCCTCATCCGTGGAACCATTTTGATTACTATTCCTAAAGAAGATACAGGGATTAGATTGTCCTTAAGCATGGTGACCAGACCTGGATGCATTCTAAAGTTGCAGTCTTAGTTGCATAAGTTTCCTGCTTTTATACTTGATGCCTTTATGAAACCCAAGATCCCATACACTAGTTATTTGGTATCTTGTTGTGGATCAACTGTAATTTTGTCTGTCAAGAAATGAGTAGGCTAATATTCCCCAAAACTTTAAATCTGACACTTTCTTACTTTCAGCACTGTCGTCATGTAAATCAGATAGTTTGCAACTTTGGGGTTCTATTCAATCTAAAGTTTATGGCTTAGGCAACTGAAGGAAAGGCAATTACAATTAGGAATATGCAGAAGGCCATAATTATAAGACTGCAAATAATTTAAGGGCTGAGGGTTTGCAGAGGTTACAGAGACGGTGAAGGATAAATCTGTAGAGGGATATGTAAAATGTAAACTTATGACATTGCACGACTGGGAGTCAGTTTATGTGGTGAGCACAAGGACAGCTGTGGGGAATGGGGTTTCCTGTGGAGAAAAAATGGACAGAAGAGCTTTTGAATTATCTCAAGTCTAAACTTGTAAAAGATTAGAATCAGTTCATCCATTTACAGTTGCAAGACCACGAAGTGGTATGCCTTAACACAAAGAAATCATAAAGGAACTCATGATAATAGCACGACAGCTAGAAAAAAAGTCAAAGGGATTATAATCAGAGGGACTATTTTCTCAAGAGGTCCAGGCACATTTACCTGGCAATACATAGAAGAACTGTTTACTTCAGATCAGAGCAGTTCACATTGGGGAAAGATTTTAAAAACAAGAACAAGCTGATATAGTGGTTTAGTATGGATAACTGACTGAGAAATAACATTAAAAGTCATGAAGGACTGTCTCATAGATGAGTAATAGAGTTTTTTTTAAATTCAAGGGAAAGTTTACAGAGTAGATAAAGGATATAAATTAGAGAGTGGTACACTGATGTGAGAATAACGAGACCATTTCAGGGTAAGAAAAGGTCAAAAGTGAGACTTAAAAAGCACCTACTGAAAACCATTCAAATTAGATGCACAGGGAAGAAATCAAATCCCAGAAAAATATTGATCACAGGCTGGAATGTAGCCACACGGTTATAAATGCTAATTCGGAAGTGAATAGGAACCAGTGATAGAAAAGGCAGGCACTATACTTCAACAAAACAAACAAACCAGTCAGCTCTAACTTAAAATGCATTTAGATAGACGTTAGAAGTGCAAGACCTAGGGGCGTTCATAATTTTAAATTGATTCAAATCACTTATGGACTGAAATTAGAGAGATAATATTATTTCACTTATGAGAAATAAAGAGAAAACAATATGATAGGATAGTTAGGGAGAAACTATTCCCATTTATAAAAGGATCAAGAACCAGAAGGCACAGATTTAAAGTGATTTGCAAAAAGTGAAAACATGAAACAGATTCAATTGAGGCATTCAAGAGGGTACTGGCTGATTATTTGGATGCCAGCTATGTACAGGGATATGGGGGAAAGGTGGAAAATTGGCAGTAGTTAATGAAGAGCTGGTGCAGATACAGAAACATGAACAGGAGCAGGCCTTCAGCCTTTTCAGTCCAGTCTGCCATTCGGTAAGATCATGAATGATCATCCAAACTCAGTACAGTACATTCAATTCCTGCTTTCTCCCCCTGCCCTTTGATCCCTTTAGCTTCCAAGAACTAAATCTAACTCCTCCTTGAAAACATGCAATGATCTGGTCTCATCTGCCTTCTGTAATAAAGAATTTTACAGGATTGCCACTCTCCACACAGGAGGAGACTAAAACTGCACACAGTGGAAGAGGGATGGCCCTATATAACCACTGCAAGACATCCATGTTTGATTACTCAAATCCTCTCCCTAAGAAGGTCAACATACCATTTACTGTCTTCACCATTTACTACACCACAATGCTTACTTTCAGGGACTGGTGTTCAAGAACACCCAGTCTGGTTGCACCTCCTCCCCCCTTTCCCCCTACCTTTCAGGCAATGTGTCTTCCTGTTTTTCCTACCAAAGTGGATATCTTCACATTTATCCACATTATAATTCATTTGCCTACGCATTCAACGTGTCCAAATCACACTGAAGCATCTCTGCATCCTCCTCACAATTCACCATCCAAGCCAGCTCAGTCTCATCTGCAAACTTCAGAGATCTTACATTTAATTCCCTTGTCTAAACTAGCCACCTTCTAACACACCTGTGTGATCTAAAAGGTCCTCCTATCCGGATAAGCCACAAGACTACTTCAGCTACATGTATTTTCACAATTTTGACAATTTATTATCAATAAGTACAAAAGAATGATAATTAATAAGGCAGTGGCTCAGTTGAATAAAACAATGAACTGTGGATGCTGGAGATTGAAAGAACAGAAAGTTGCTGGCAAATCTCAGCAGGTCAGGCAACATCTTTTCATGAAGCCTCCCTGGAATCAAGACATTAACTCTGCTTCATTGCCACAGATGCTGCCAGACGTGCTGAGTTTCTGTTTTTATTTCAGTGGTTCAGTTGGTCCACTTTGGGACATAGTTCATGACTTATGTCTGACTGAAGTTAATTTTATGTGTTTTTATATTCCTTGTGCACCTAATCACCAAACGTTATGCCTTATTAATCCTTACTATTCCTCAACACGATCAGGACAACCTGAACTCTTAATTTTCCTACCAAAGCAGTAGCAGCACAAGATCACTTCTGATTACCTAGATAGCATGCATACAGTTTATAATTGGTTTCTTAAGAGTGGTCATGTGGAAGTGATATCAGTCAGATGACTATCTCCAGACTGGTTCCCAGAGATGTCAATCATTTATACAAACTACAAAAATCCTTACAGCTTTTTTCAGTTAACTTACTAACTTTTCCTCCTGGTGCTCCTGTTTCCTCCCACAGTCCAAAGATGTGCAGGTTAGGTGAATTGGCACAGTGGCTCAGTGGTTAGCACTGCTGCCTCACAGCACCAGGATCCCAGGTTCGATTCCAGCCTCTGGCAACTGCCTATGTGGAGTTTGCAAATTCTCCGTGTGTCTGCGTGGTTTCCTCCAGTTTCCTCCCACAGTCCAAAGATGTGCAGGTCAGGTGAATTGGCCATGTTAAATTGCCCATAGTGCTAGGTGCATTAGTCAGAGGGAAATGGGTCTGGGTGGGTTACTCTTCAGAGGGTCAGTGTGGATTATGCCGAAGAGCCTGTTTCCGCACTGTAGGGAATGTAATCTTCATGATTGCCATTAAGATAAGCAGACACCACCTAAGTACTTCAGTGTCTGCTCAGAGGATCTATTGTGTCACACCCTTAAAAGAATTAACATCCAAAATATTTGACTGAGTTAAATAATTTGGAAAATTCTAAAGCCTGTTCAGACAAACCATTTGTTCACATGACATTACAATAGCTAGTCCTGTTGCTTGGAACAGACTAAAAACTCATTTTATAAAACATGTGGAACATTATCAAGAATCAAACCTTATTACTCCATTGAATCTATGCAGCCTAGATTATCTTAAGAAATCATTATATAACACGCAGTTCAGAATTTATTTCTAATGTTATGTATATGTATTGACTTTATGTTATGTTATGTACTTTAGCTTTGTAACTTTAACTATTCTTTAAGTGGTCTGGGGACATAGAATGGTCTTCAAAGGTCTTGACAGCGAGTTTTGAGAAGATTTGTAACTCAGGTTGAGGTTCTTGATGTAGATTTGCTCGTTGAGCTGGAAGGTTCATTTTCAGACATTTTCTCACCATACTAAGTAACATCATCAGTGAGCCTCCAGGATACATGCCACAAAATGACATGACCCTCTCTTACTAGTATCCCTACATAGAGATAAGGAAGGACACCACTTCAGCTGGGACAACACATCCATCCTAGGATGAGCCAAACAGATACACGCACGAGAATTCCTAGAGGCATGGCATTCCAACCGGAACTCTATCAACAAACACATTGATGTGGACCCCATTTACTACCTCCTGAGAAAAAGAACAGGAAATGACATCACCAACCCAAAGGAACTCAAACATATGAATAGAAAGCACTGCTGATGATTCCTGCTTCGGCCGGAGGCTGACTGAAGATGTTACTTAGTGTGGTGACAAAACATCTGACAATAAACTTTCCAGCTCAGCAAGCAAACCTACATCCAGGAGGTCTTGACAAGTTATAGGAGGACATAAAAAGGGAGCTTCCTCCAGCACTACAATAACCTGGGTCATGGGATCAATTTCACCAGTGACAACATGTAATCCTTTATGGTAACATGCTTTGACACTAGTATCTTTTAATTTCCTGCAGCTAACCAGAATATATAAAAATACCTCACTTGCCTATACATTTCGCATAATTAAATTATGACAAATTATTGAAAAATACACTCAAATTGACAGATGAATGAGTAATAAGATTCTAAAATTGAAACTGTTGTAGCATTACAATAACAACTTGCATTCACATGGCATTATAGAGTACTGAGAGGCCCGGATAGGGTGGATATGGAGATGATGTTTTCACTAATAGGAGAGACTAGGATCCAAAGGCACAGCCTCAGAGATAAAGGATAAAAGAACTGAGGTGAGGGATTTCTTCAGCCAGAGGGTGGTTAATCATTGCCGCAGAAAACTGTGAAGGCCAAGTTGTTGAGTGTATTTAAGACAGAGATAGATTCTTGATTAATAAAGGGATCAAGGGTTACAGGGAGAAGGCAGGCGTGCGAGTTTGAGAAATATTAGCCATAACCGAATGGCAGCGCACACTCAGGGGATGAATGGCTTAATCCTGCTCCTATATCTTATGGTCTGTGGTCCTTTGACACCTTTAACATCAGTTGTCTTCTGGTGCTTTCAAAGTTTGACAGGAGTTGAAGAGAGAGACATTAACTTGGTCAAGAGATAGGTTTGAGGGAGTGTCTGAAAGAAGAGGTCAAGACAAGTGTGGAGAAAGAATTCCAGAACTTGGGCCTTGATGGCTGAAACATACCATCAAATTGCAGAACTATCAAAATAGTTCTAACTCATAACCAGAACTAGTGGGAAGAGGACAATATAGAAATATACAGGTATACAATGAATTACATCTGTGCCTACACAGTTTTCTTCCTAATGCTTCATAAAATGTTTGTATAATTCCAAATACCAATGTGAAGTCCATCACGAATTACAATTACCAACTGAAATATACCCATTTACTAATCAGTATCTGCTTTCCACAGATCAATCAACATTCTTTCAAACCATTAACTTTGCAAGAGATCCTGTTCTGATTTTCAATAAACATTGCAAAAGTTGCTGGTATACTGAAACTCCATATAGAAGTGATTAGGAATTTCCTGGGGGAGAAAGCTGTCCAATCCAATTAGTCATTTGTAACTTGACTTCACAAATGCAGTTAATCAGTACCCCAATCCAGGACACATTGCATCTCAAGCTGTACAGCTTCAAACATGCCAATGATATTAAACAATTATTTGATCTCTTACAGATGTGATAAAGAGGAGACTCAGCAGGTTTAGCAAGAGGAGGAAAAAAAGGCCACTGTACAAAAAGAAATCTATTTCACCTTATGATGTTCTTTCAAGTGACAACAGTGACTGATGCGACCAAAGATATTTTTTAAGCACTACAGTTCCATTAGATGGGCTAACATCAATGGACATCAGTGCAAACACTTCCCTCAATTATGAGGTGAATCTACAGCTGTGCAAAGCAGAAGATGACAGAAATTTTATATTTTACTAAATGTTTGTGGCATTACTTTTTTTAAATCTGTAAATCATGTATTGTTAAACTTAATTATTGAAGACTGTACAGATTCTTGTTTCATAACTCCTGTAATATAAAGCACAAATTTACACAGGCACTGCCTGTATATTCTAAGTAAACCTGATGGACAAATGATACTGCAATTAATAGCAAACCTCAAATCAGTCCCTTTCTGAACACGCAATGCGAAAGATATTCCCATCATTTCTTTCTGTAACTCATTGATGATTTTGGGTCTTTTGCTTGGATTGAAGGTTAAAAAAACTTCTAAAATTAATTTCTAAGGCATTATAAAATGAATTGCTAAGTTGCATCACCACGTTCTGCATAAAAAAAACTCAAATTTATTTGGTCTTAACTGCTAAAATGTAACTAAACTTAGATAAGATAAAAAGGATTAGAAGGAAATGGGGCAACTGTGTAGGGAGAGTCTCAAACACCAGCATGATCTAGATTTTGTGGTGGGATAATATCCAATTTTAAGAGCTGGTGAGACCCACTCTAGTCAGGTTAGTGTAGAGTCAATTCGATTTTCCTGCTCCTCGGATGCTGCCTGAACTGCTGTGCTTTTCCAGCACCACTCTAACCTAGACTCTGGTTTCCAGAATCTGCAGTCATTGTTTTTACCTAGAATCAATTCCCACTTGTTTCAGTACCTGACAACCTTGAGAACACTTATTATAAGTAACTTGCTAGGGAACAGAGACATTATTGTAGCAAAAGATGTTTTTATGATAAGGCATAAACTAGATTTTTTTCTGTGTGCGCCATTCAAAGATTAATGACTGAGCCAACTGACTAGCTGGTCATGTGCAAATTCTGAAATGTGCAGAGTCTTCAAAAGCTACAAGATTAAACACACAACCCTTTAAATTCCTGACAGTCTTTACAAGTAATGGAATCATTTTTGCCATAAACCATTACCTCAGTCACTTCCTGCAAATATCATTAGGTTATGAACCAATTATTTAGAAAGGATTGTGATTTCACCTCAGTACTTACGGTTGTATCATCGAGTTTGATGGAGCAACTGGGTCAAACACAGTCATCTAAGGAAAAGATTTAAAGTGGTAATCAGAGATTCTGCTGCCCAGAATTTTGTTTTATACTCATTTTTACCATCTGCTAAATGATTTCTCCTTGTACTTAAAAACAAACACCAGATCTCATTTTTCTGATAGAAAGTCTCCAGAAAATCAGGTTTTCCATATCAAGCTTTGCAACTCAGGTTGGGCACACAAGAAAATATCATCACTCCATTAAAGAATCTTTATCTGCAAGATAGATTTCTGTTTGTAAAGTGAAAAATTATTTTTATATGATAGTATGTGAAGGGCTAAATTAAAAGCTCCAGTGGGGAGAGAGTAATCTTATGGGATTTTAACAACAGGGCAGAATAACAATACTAATAGTTGTGCAATCTTCTTCAGATTTCCAAGATGAGTGTAGCATTTTGTGTTAGACAAACCTAATTGGAAGTAGGATTCACCAAGTACATTTAAATATGCAGTGATTTGACAGTTTACTACAGAGTAGCATTAGACAAATGTTGCTGTGTGTCAGACATGATTCATTTTCAGCCATACCCTTGTATGCCTCTTGTCTGACAAGTATAAATAATACAAATCTAAGGACAATGAAAGGTTGGAAACACTTCCTGCAGTTATACACACGTTTGTTAGAAGCAAAAGTCAATTATTGCTGTAAATATAAATGAATAGGAGAGTGGTTAATCATTCATGTGTGTAAAAACTTCCAATTATTGGGAAGTCTTACGTAAACTTTGGTACTTTGGGAGCAATGTGTGTAAAGTTCATAGGATTTGTCGTCAGATGATATGGACACATCAAACCATGTTTCTTAGTGATCTAAAAGTCTCAGATGAAATGTTTTCAAATAAAACATTCGTAATTTTCATGTAATATGATTTTTCAGAAATTAAAATTTGAGTTTACTTTATGAAATTGTTCTCTTCTAATATTTAATCATAAATTTCGAGTTTTATGGTAGACAAATCTTTGAAAAGATACCCATTGAATGGTTTCCCTTTTCCATATTGTTCATGGCAGTCAGGTTTCAGTACTTTTTCATTTTCTAAATACTACCCAAGTAGTATTTAGGTTAGCACTGCTGCCTCACAGCGCCAGAGACCCGGGTTCAATTCCCGCCTCAGGCGACTGACTGTGTGGAGTTTGCACATTCTCCCCGTGTCTGCGTGGGTTTCCTCCGGGTGCTCCGGTTTCCTCCCACAGTCCAAAGATGTGCAGGTCAGGTGAATTGGCCATGCTAAATTGCCTGTAGTGTTAGGTAAGGGGTAAATGTAGGGGTATGGGTGGGTTTCGCTTCGGCGGGTCGGTGTGGACTTGTTGGGCCGAAGGGCCTGTTTCCACACTGTAATCTAATCTAATCTAATCTAATGCCTTGAAGAAGTTTTGATGTGAGAGAACAGAAGAAACTGAAAGGGTAGATACAGACAAATATATCTAAGAGATCTCACCTAGTGGAACAGGGAGAAGGCAAAACAAAAAGGTGGAGAAACTCAGCAGATCTGGCAGCATCTGTGGAGAAAGGAACAGAGTTAACATCTCAAGTATGAATACAGTCTTCAACATAAGCTCAGAAGGCAGGTCTCTTTTAGTTTCAAAGCAGAGAATTTTGGATAGAGAGCTGTGAACTCAAAGCATACTGATCTCTGAGTCAGAATCAATTTTTGGCGACAGTAGCCCACCAAGCAGAAGTTAAAATCAAATGCCTGACTTTTGCACAGTCATACATTACAGCTTTATGATGGTAGCTGTGTTACAAAGTTAAAAATAAATCAGCTCAGGGGTTGAACACTGCTACATAACTTTAAAGACATATAACAACAGTGAACTGCCTACGATGAAGTTACATTGAAAGGTTCAGGATATTCAGACTGCATCCCATTAGCTTCTGCTAACTGGATGGCATTCTACTTTTCCCACTCCCAATGGCCTATCAAAACAAAACTTCTAACTATATTTGGAGAATTGGAGAGCTTAGAAAAGGATAGTAGTGACAGATAAATGATTAAAATGTACTAAGAATATTTGCATGATTCCAAAAACAGCTTATACATTTACAAACCGGGCAAGAGAAAGAAGAGATGAATGGAAATGGTAAGGTGAATCTATTTCTACAAACCATTGCATTGCTAATAGATATACAAGTTTAGGACAAATGCTTGTCTTTGACCACAAATATTGGCTTGGACTTAAGAGCAAATTTCACATCCTGCATTATTGAAATGTAGGCGACGGAATCCTGGAGAGATAAGTGTTGTGATGCATTACACCAAAGGGCTATATTAGTGTGCCAGAGGTGAGTGAACTTGATGGCCATTGAAAATGGTCTCAAAGAGTCTAAGCAAAATTAAAAGGTCAATAGGAATTGGGGAAATCTCTCCCTGATTGAAGTCATCTAGCACAAAAGATGGTCTTGATTGTTGGAAGCCAGTCATCTCAGTTGCAGAATTTCATTGAAAGATTCCCACAGGATAGTATCCTACACTCCATCATTTTCAGCCACTTCATCAATGACTTGCCCACTATCATGGGAATGTTTGTCGATTGCAATGTGTTCCATATTATTCAGGACTCCTCACAATGTGACCTTATGCAGCAGGATCTGGCTGATGACCATTTTCAAACAAGAAAGAATCGTCTCATGACTTTCAATAGCATGATCATTGCTGAATCTCCAGAACTGACTGGAAACTGAACTGGATAGGCCATATCAATACCATGGCTCTACAATCAGATAAGCAACTGGGAATTTTGCAGTACTCCCATTCTGCATCCCTAAAGTCTGTCCGCCATCTACTAAGCACAAGTTAAGAATGTGATAGTATAGGGTCAACATTAAACACAACCAAGCAGTCAATTTTCTTTGCACCCTGTCCACCACTAGCACATAGTGGCAGTAGTGTGCACCATTTATAAGCTACACTGCAATAACATGACAAAGTTCCTTTGATTGTGTCTTACAAGTCTGCAATTTCTACTATCTTGAAGGATTCGAACATCAGGCACATAGGATCACAGCACTGACTAGCTCCCCACAGTCACACTAACTTAAGGCTACTTCACTGTCTGGGCAAAACCCTGGAGATCCCTCCATAGTGGTGCATGATAGTAGCAGTGAGAGGAGATTTAGCACTTCCTTCTCAAGGTGACTAGTGTTGGGAAATAAATGTTGGCTTTTTCAGAGCAAATAGCAGAAGAAACTGCAAAAGACCAAGTTATGCAAATAATAAAATGCATAAAATTTTCAAAATATAGTTCTGTACTTAAAAAAAACACACACACAGGCTTCTATCATTATACCAGTGCCAGCTTTCGTTCAGTGGTTACCTGAGTCAGATGCTTGCGGGTTCAAGTGTAACTTCAGTTCTGAAGTGCCTAACCCTAGATGGACAATTATAATCCCAAGAGGATGTCACACTGTAGGGGCCACTTTTTCAAATGAAATGTTAAACCAAAGGACCTATCAAACTGTAGAGACAGACATATGAGATGACAGTAAAATTCTCTCTCAAACATCACAGGCAGGTTCTGTTTATTTTCTTATTGTTGCTTGTGAAATCCTGTACACACACTGGTGGCTGTGTTTGCCTATTTATTTTTAAAAGTACCGAATTGACTATGCAGAGACTTCGGAAGTCATGAAAACAATAGTATGCAAGGCTTTCCTCTCTTCTATGATATTGTATAAAGTTTGACTAGGTGACTTAGCCAGATAATGCTGACAAACTAACACTTAAATCAATAATCCTCATCATTATTTGTTGAAATAGTGTGGCTTCTTGAGGTGAAGAGCAAATGCACAAGAAATTGCAAATATCTAAATATTGATGTGCAAGTTGTGCCACTCCACTGCAAGCTTCTCAAAAATTGCATTTTGGTTATCTATGTAACCACTGAAAAGCAACAAATTTTGTAACATTGCTCCATTTGCATAGCTGACAGAATGTAAGCTCACACAGAAAGCTATGCCACATCATTTCAAGTGTTAAGTGACCATTTAATGGCGCAATTGACTTTGTCAGTGAAAGCCATTAGATGTGTGAAGTCTTACTCCTTCAGGTATTAATTGATGCTGGAAATTTTAAAACATTAAACTATTTTTTTGAAAGAAAATTTCCTTTGTTTTTCAGCTTGCATTGCCGGTAACTTCGTGGGCAATAAAAAGTGTCTTGAACTGAAGCGTAGAAGGCCAAATCAACAACACAACAGTTGCAGTCAGATGCTCTGGTATAGCAAAATCTGGCTAATTAGCATATGTTATTATATTTTCATGTAACAATTACAGGATCAAATTAATATGTTAGTTAACATTCAAATTTCAACTCCACATCTAATACAAAAATTAGAAAACCAACTAGCCATGATATTTAAATAACTCCACTTTAGTAGACATTTATGTATCTAAGTGTCCATTTAAACTATTAGAATCAAGTGCAAGCGTACAATCAAATTCTCAAATAGCTTCACAATCCAGGATTTTTTAAAGAGAGATTTCTTCATTCCAATAAAAGTGACCTAAAGTTTTAGATTCTTTACTCAAACTTAATTATTTCTCAACATAAATACTTAGATTAATCTAAGATGCATATATAATTAACATATATTTAGTAATGCTCCATATTTTAAATGTACTTTTGTTTGAACATTGTTTAATTTATCAAGAAATCAATACACAAGCATTGTGCACAACAGAATATATTTATTTCAATACAAATGTACAATAGATGAGTTTACAAGGAAGCCCACCACCACATTCCTACTACCAGCTACAATAAGAGTGCATTTCTAAATGGAATTAGTTACAATTAGCATTCATTGCACAACATAAACAATAAGCAGGTCAGTGACTGTCCTTGTTAAATATAACTTTTAGCACTCAACTGTCCAAAAGTGCATGCTTAATACCAATTGTTTGAGATATCAGACATTTGGATTTAAGAAAAAAAACATTTTGTACCACACACTGGGGATTAGTCACAGAATATATAAAATGAGAATGGGTTACAAAGCTGGACCCCAAAGGGGTCACTTCAAAAGGCATTCTAAAACTGTGCGGAATACAGTGTATAAACATCTGAACCCAGAGGATTAGACTGTAACTGAACTCACTAAGGTATTGATTTCTTTCAAAATATATACAACCTTGTTTTGGTAAATGTAAAATTATACTTTAAAATTGTTATTGATAGAGTCCCAGTGCCTCAGAAACATGTGCTGCAATATTACAAGTAGGAATTAACCACCTCCATGATGTTCCTGTATGTTACTTGAAAGCAACTTGAAAGAAATTATATGGAAACTCAATCCATTGGTATATACTTTTCTCATACCATTGTCAAGATGAAATACTGATTATAAAACAGGCTTACATGTAAAACATTGATGAATGATCAATATTAATACAGCACACATTCCCTTTAGATGCCTTCTGATGTAATCACTGGTCTCATTTGAATACCCTTTATGGCAATCCAGCTATTACAGCATTGAGAAAATGTGTTATTTTTTTCCAGGATTACAGATTGTCTTAACCACAAGTTGTACTTGAATGTGTATAACTTAATTAATACATTCTTCATTCCCAGAATTCAGATACAATATTGAATCTACTGTTCAATCTTTGTCCAACCCTTCCAGGCAGTACCCTCACGTCACATGCCCTGCAACCCCACTTCCCCACCCACCCCCAATAAAAAGTGTTAGCTGTGGGATTAGGGGAGGGAATTCCAAGGCAGAAATACAGTGAATCAGCTCAGTTAGTGTGAAATGGAAATTTCGTACAATATGTATGAGTTATTAGTTACTATTTGAACCTACAAATCGCATTATGTTGTTAGCTTGCTTCCTTTACAAAATATATCTTTGCTGAGTGAAATTTGTATGCTCTTGGAGTTTGCCTAGATTCGGAGCTACTGCAAATCCTTGTAAAGTGATGTCAGTGAGTATATTAAATCACTACTTTCCTCAGTGAGATAAAGAGTTTTGCTGCATATGATTCAAATCTTATCTAAAAGGTTGCAGAGTTATTCATCTGAACAACAGACAAATTTCACATATCCCTGCAGGCATAATGCATCAATACTAGACAGGTCAAAGGAAATGAGTGAATGACATCAATGACAAGAAACTATATTTAACCTATTTTAAATAGGTTTTGATTTTGTTAGTTTACAGAAGATTTGTTTTTTTTTGAAGAGAGGTTGCTTTGATATTTGCAGCTTCAGTCAAAGTCTGACTCATCTGTACTTCACTACAATCTTAGCCTGGATGATTAAAGTTTGCCTGTGTAGTCTGTAGTGGTGGATGCAATACTGGCAACTTACTACTTGCATAGCGTCCCAGTTCAACAAGGAACAAGTGAATCTATGTTATTTAATCCAATCTGGAGACTGTGACAATGAAAATTTATGATGCCGAGATGTGACTGGAGAGGGTGGACTTATTCAGCAATGGATGCACCAGAGGGTGTGTGGTGCTTACAAATTAGATGCGAAATTTGTTTCTTCCACTAGTGTTAACTGCCTATTTTACAACTTGATAGTAATATTTTACCCTTTTTACAAAAACAAATTAACAGAATGGGTTAATGAATTTTAAATCCTAACATTCTGGAATAAAGCCAAAAGTTTATATGAAACTTTCATGTCAAAATTCAGCATTTCATGACTTTTGTTGTAAACAAGATTTCATCCTTACAGAATTACAAAGAAACTGATTGGTTTGAAGATAATGCTGTACAAAATGTCAGCTGTCCATAGCAGCATTACAAATTAAGAGAGTTTCAAAAGGGCAATGAAAAGTATTTGAGAGGCTATAGCATTTGATCTTTTTCTTTGCTATTTGCAAAATTTCTGGCAGTGTCTTTCACACAAACTAACAAAAAGCTGTCACACGAAAATGAACCTTGCCATTTAATATGTAATTTAATACCATCCCTGGTCATTCTAAACAGTTCTTTATAAATGCCTTTGGTCACTGTCTAAATACTATTGCATTATATCAAATTAACTAGACATTTGAAAAGGTACAGAGAAAAAAAACATTTAATTCCCTCTGACTGTACTGTATACAGTCCCTGCCTGTAATTTGCCTTGCAAAACCTATTTCAAAATTTGATATTTTTTCCAATGAATCAACATTTTTGTAGCATATCATAGTGTTTCAATGAATGTATGAAAAAAAAATCAACACATTTTACAATGTCAGCACATCAGTCAGTACTTTGATGAGCATTTTATCAAATAAAGAACAAGTAAAAAGATTTACAATGCGTCCATGTTCGTTTAACAAAGGACTTTGTCTCTTACACTTGGGATAAGCTGAATTCAATGACTGAATCTGCCCAGTGCCATGAACGTAGTGGTTTTGATTACTCCAGTTACATCATTGACTTGTAAGATTAGAATGATAAACAGTCTTTTTGTTTAACATTATTAAACTATGCACATTTACTTATATTTTATATACAAACAGCACCCCAATACTGTATGCCCAGAACATCAGTTAAGGCTTGAAACATTTTTTCAAAAGCTGTGCAAGTTGTGCATACCTCATACTAGAAGAATCTCATTTGTCCAAATTTCTTTCAATCTACAGAATCCTTCCCCAAGTACCATTCCTTTCAATCAATTTTCCAGCATTTGAAATAAATTGCAATGTAGCATCACAATCTGACTTCCATCTCCCTATACTGGAATAGATCAATTTTCATTGACATTTTGTCTTCAAAACATGATTTTTGTTCAGTTCACAAAATAAACATTGTAACTTTAACTACTTTGCTTTTAAAATTTTCTTATTGGTAATTTTCCCACTACACCAAGCCCCACAGCTTGCAAAATAAATGGCAATAAAGTTAACATAAGGGTGCTGAAGTTATTAATTAACAACAATTCACAAGCCTGCATTCCCCAAATTATTCAGCAATTAAAACTTTTGCAGTTACTATCCAGTTCCCCTTTCACTGTACAGTATCAAATGCCAAGCTAGTGCAAGACAAATGCTGGAGGTGCTGTTTATTCCTTGTGAAATATTTTTTCCCAGGAAACAAATAGATGGCCATTTAATTTCTATAAATAAAATGAAACAATGGATCATCTTACTCCAATAATCGGAACAAGTGTCAAAAAAATCAGGTTCAAGTCTTGTACAGTAATGGCCCATCTTCTCTACTCACTTTAGGGATGATGGTCTTCAGAAGGCTGAAACAATAAACAACGCTGGAAACTGAAAATGCCCCCAACATTCTGTGCCCAAAGGTAATATGAAGCCATGTGCTGAAGGACTGTTGCTGCACGCATCAGTCACTTTAATACAGCCCAAGAAAATTTTGACATACGCTGGATATTAGAGGACCATGTTTAAATTTTTAAACAATGGAGAACGCCCAACACAACCATTAGCTACAGTCAAATAGCATTCTCAATTATTGTACAGTAACTGTACTTTAGTAAACTATCAATAAAAATTGCACACTACACAAAGTCATTATCCTCGAACTGTTCAATGTGAAAAATGGGCACTACTAAAGCAAAGCGTGAAGACTACATTATAATGGGATGCAACTGTTTAACAAGATTCAACTGTTATAAGGCACACAATGCACAAAGATGCAATGGTACTGATGGTTGCCAGTTACAGTCACAGGTTCACAGTATTCTATACAAAAAAGGCACCCCACTACTTGTATTTTTTCTAATGGTTTTCAGAACATCTATTGTTCTTCAGCCTCTGGTGATGGCAAAATGAATCAGTGAATAACCCACTGACAATCCGTATTAAACTCAGGTGGTCACATACAAGAACTATCAGCAATTTTCAAGTGGCTTTACTTGCAGTTCTTTTTCATATAACAATTACTGAATGCATGAAGCCTTTGTGGCACTGAAATTTCACATCATAGTGTTCACCAATAATGTAAGACTTGGTACTTTTGCAAAACAACTTATTTGTAGAAGAGTCAAAAATTCCAGTGTAACATAACCCGACGATCAAGTAAATATTCACATCTTGCTGAAACATCAGAAGTCGAAGAATATCGGCTATCACCACAATGCGACTTTTTGTTATGGCCGCGTCAATATACAGTGGTAACAATTCTGATTAACTATTATTGGCGAGTTCTACCACAAAATTGGAAGTTTAAACTTTCATCTATCCTGAAAGCCGAAATAATCTATGGCAGAAAAAAGATCCATGTTACTTGAATCAGAATATTTACAGGGATTTCAGTTTGCTTTCGAAGAAAGTTGCATGTTTTAATCTCCCAAATGTACTCCAAAAACGGAATGTGAACGAAGTGTTTTATCATTGTTTTTTCTCACGGGTTGTTATGGTAACCAGTTGCTTGGCGGCCTTAGCAATATCGTAGGCACACTGGATGACTTGCTGCGTGAGCAACTGGATGTCAACCGGTGCACCAGGCTCTGGCGGAATGGTTTTCCTGCACTCACATTGCAATCGGAAGGCACTCGCATTTAGCAATCTCAAAGAGCATCGGACTGTGTCCAGGGCAGGCTTCTGTTCATTTAAGGAAAAAAAAACCACACGTTAGAAAACTCTGCAGTGTAGTACCAACAGTAGCTTCACTGCTTTAGGTTTACAATCTGAAACATCCCTCATTGTGTCAGAACAAATTACCTGTTTCTTACATTTAACATAAGCTGAATTTAACTGCTGAATGTATCTCACGCTGTCAGTGGTTTTATTTCAGTTAATTACCTAAATTATGAAATTACAGATTGATCAGACACGAGATATTTTGCATTTAACGTTATTTAGCCACATTTACCAGTTTTATTCATAATAAACAAAATAGATCGAGCACTCATACCCACCCAAGCTCCCCATTTAGTTATCTTTAGTAGCAGCAACCTGTTCACTTTGAGTTCTCCAGTGCAGCCATTGATGGTGCTGCCTCTATCAGGACAAACCAATCTTGAAGAGGAGACTTCAAACAGGCACCAAGCCCTTCTCCTGCATACATTAAGAGACCAATGTCTGCTGCAGGTGGGATTAAAGAATGCTTGATGTTTATTCATACCCAAAATGGTGTTCAGCACTCTTCTGGTCAGAAATGTGTGCCTGCTCCCTGGCCACTGTATTGAGTCTTTTGAACAGCCACTCTGTGATTGAAGACCTCATCCCTGCTACAATCTCCTATGCACCTTGCATACACTGCAGCTGCTCCTTCTACCAAATGGAAAGCTGATCAGGTAACAGAAATAAGATGCCTTGCAGTTAATTCTAGAACAATGTTAGGAAAATCCATTTTTTTGGGTTTCCAGGCATCTTTCCCTTCTGTTGCTTTATCTCTTCACAAAAAATTGATCCATTCTGACTAACTTAGCAACAGCAGACCAGAATTTCATAACTAAGGTTATTCAACTGTTTCTCAATCAGGTGAATTCTAATTGAAAGTTACCTTTGGAAAGAGAGAAGCCATTTCAGTGACTGCGGAGTGAATCTTTTCAGAACATGGAACAAAACTGGCAATAAAATTGATAGATTAAGAATCATTCTATAATCAAAATAGTTAGACAGTAACATGTCAAAATAATTTTATAACTATTATATTAATTATATTATAATTCTATTTCTACAAACGCATAGGTACAGAAATCTCAGTAGCATCAGAGGATCAAAATAATACACTGGTCAGGAGAACAAAAAGGGAAATAATTAAAAGAACTAAAACTAAACTGAATTGAACGGTTTAGTGATGGTTTTTTAAACTAGGCAAAGAGGCAGTGAGGCAGAGGGCACAGGATAGATAGTACCTGCAGCCTGAAGCATACTGCTTAAACAAGCATTAACTAATAACCAAAGGAAGAGAGCAGGTGTCACTAAGAAAATGTGTGGCAGGAAAGCAAGGAAGAACAGTAACTAAAAAGGTAGAATTGGACAAGTTTAAGCTTTCCAGGGATGATAACCAATTGAACTAAGGACTAGGCTTAGCCTTTGACGATAACCAGTAGGTGAAGAGAAATCTTTTCAGGTGACGCTTTGACAGAGTTGAAGCCTATTGAAGACTAAGGTAGGAAGGCCAACCAGAGGACTTAAAAAAAAAAAGACATCAGGACAATGAAGGAACAAGACTATGGGTAGAGGCTGGCAATATTAAAGATGCAGAAGAAAACGGTCAATGGGTGGACCTAGAGACAAGGAGGTTTAAAGTGAGTAATGCATTTCAGTTCCAGATTTCCTAATCCAATCTTAAGTAAATCAAAGAGGTTACTGAAATAAAGGTCAGAGACATGAAGTCAAAACCAAATGCATCAGTTTTGGCAATACTAAAATGGAGGAAAGTTTGGCCTAACAGATTTGGATAGATGACTGAAGAATGTAGAAGCAGTCTCTGAATCAGTGGAAGACAGAGTTGTAGAGCTGGTGATTTTGAGGACACAAGAAGCTAGTTCCTTGATTCCTGATGAACTTGCATAAGGATTTCAAATAAGGATGAGATCAACAATGTATACGTGATCCATCAGGAGGTTACTTTGAAAGTTGCAAAACCATTAGAGGGAAAGAGAAACTTGCCTTGTGAAAGTTATGAGCACAACCAGCTAAGACCAGTGTCAAAGACAGTTGGAGAGAGATTCTTAGAGTGTGCAGTAACATCAAAGCAGCAGAAAGTTTTTGAAGGGTTTAAGAGAGACAAAGAGCTACAGATACTTATACATTTGAAAATATGGTCAATGATACAAGTGGTGCAGAAGCCAGAAGGGAAGTCTTGATTTAGGAGTGTATGGATAATAGCTGGACACTGCTAAGTTAATTTGCTTCTGTTTGGTTATCTAGCAGGGAGAGTTGATTCAAGATTCTCAAACATGGTTTTAAAATATTTTTTATATGCCATGTTAAAATAGAAGTAAAATCATGCACCCTCAAAACTGCAGGATTATTTCATTTGTCTGGTAGCTAGTATAGTCAAATAACAGCTTTTTTCAATATAGTCTTTAATAATTTGTAAGGTTACTCATAGTGTGCATCTTGCACCATTGAAAGTAGTTTTAAAGGATTTCCAGACCAACCTTTCATGTTTACACTCCTGGGCAGCTCGAAGAAGCTCCTGGATGTTTTTCGTGACCTGCTCTGTTTTAAGGATTACATCCTCTGTACTGGGAAGGCTTGGATCTAATTCTCCCTCATGTTCATCATATTCTAGGTGGAAGTCATCATCCCTTCCCATCTTCCCATCAGCGATTCTAAGAAGATAAATGGAGGCTGAACATGAACACAGTATAGCAGAACAGCAACCAGAATTGTGTCTAGAGTGACTTTTCAGCGCACTACTTCGTGCATATAGAAATCAGATGCCTGAGTGTGTATTACAAAGGCTGTAACTAGATTGAGGGTTCAGATCATTTCATAAATGGCAATGAGTTGCCTGAACCCCAAAAAGCCTCGGCTATAGCATTCAATAGATGGTGGTTGCAAGCTGTTGGGTGAGCGAGTACATACTTGAACAAGTGTCAATGATCAGAGACTTCTGGATACCTCAGTTTAAATTTCAGAAGGCTGCAATAGGTGTGAAGAAATTCATCTTCAAATTTATACTTGCCTTCATCAGTCACGAACTGGTAGAAGCTAGAATTTCCAGAAAATAATCAATTACTTTTCATCTTGTAATTGAACACAAAAGCAGCATAGTCACTGTGTAAAGTAACTTTCAACACTTCAGGCGTGCAAAAACAGTGTATGATTACTTAGTTGGTAATTATGTCTGTACAATAAATATAACAAAACATTCCAATAATATAAAGACTGTTGAAAGTCCTCAGACGATGCTGAAGCCCAGTCTGAGTAGCAACAGTACAATTTATAAAATTCCTAAACTAAGACTGCACCTGTATCATTTATGCAGAAAGAACATTTGAACAATCTGTAGATATTATAGAAGTTAGGACAACTCTAAGTAAATAAATGCATGAAGTGCACAGTCTACTCCTGCTCTGCTTGTATGTTCACAGTTCAAATTTAGTTCAAACATATGCTGCTTATAGCATCTAACAGCTGAGAGAATGTGATGATCCTTGGTATCATTGGGCTTTGATGAAGCAACAGAGAGAATAATCTAAATTTTAAAAATTCGTTAGTGACAGAATGTTTTCATGTGACTCTTGGTTGAATGTGTGTTCTTGTGGATACATAGGCTTTCTGCAGCCTACCTGGCATAATCACAAATGAAAGCAAGCTCTTGCGAAGAGTTATTATTTATTTGCTGATAGAACATGGATGTCACTGGCAAGACTAACTTTTATCATTCATCTCGATTTCTCTTCAAGAAGGTGGCAGCAAGCTGCTGCCTTAAACCATTGCACCATGCACTGTTAAGGAAGGGAGCTTACTCCTCAGGCAATAATGGAATGAATCACAACCTTCAATAAAAAGAACATTGGTGACAGAAATACTAAGACACCAAGTTATTCTACAGGTCACTTCAGTATATTTTAAAAATATAAAAATTAAATTTTCAAACTTAAGCTTGGGGGGGTTTTGATAACACAACATAAACTAGATTTCCTATTGCTTTTCTCCACAATGATATCAGAAGACAGGCATGTAAAACTGCTCCCCCTTCTATGTCTTATTTGATGCTGTTCTCCAGAATTAAAATATTGAAAATAGGTGTTTATTTTAAGAGCTACACGGTTAAAAGCATAACAGAGACATACAGAAACAATTGTGAAAACAGAAGCAATATTCATTTGTCTTATCCACTTGAAGATCATCATGGCATGATCCCAATCCTACAGAGACAGAATTGTGCAGGAAGAACAGGAAAATCAATTTAGAGTGGATTTCGGAAATAGTTGTGAAACGTACACATCACAGAAATGCTGCTATGCTGAGTATTATTAAATCAAAACCATTTATAAGGCTCCAATCAGGATTTACTCACCCTAGTGGCAGCTCACTTGTCTGGGTATTGTCATAGTCACTGTCTGTTCCACTACCACGTTTGTCCAGTTTGGATACCTATAATTGGAAATGAAATGTGAGTATGCAACATGATGTGCTGATGCCACAGGTCTTATTATTAGAGCAAATACTCCTGAGTACTCATTATAAGAACATGACAGGCAGATAAATTGGAGAGATTAGCCTAATTCCCATTGATAAACATGAAAATATTTGAGAATAACTGCCAAATCAAACTTGTTATTCAGTGATTGAAGTATATCTTCATAATTCTGCATGCTCATTATGAAGTAGTTGAGGAATAATTGGGAGATGGTGGTGTGATGCAAATTGCATTGAAATTTGTAATTCAGAAGAACAGATTAATGTTCTGTGGGCCATGGGTTCAGTTCTCACCACAATAGCTGGTGTGGAATTTCAATTCAAACAAATCTGGAATTAATAGATAGTCAAAAGCAATGGTGAAACTATCAAAGGTTGTCACAAACATCACTATTGTTCTTCAGGGAAGAAACTGCCTAGGGTGGCCAAAATGTGACACTGGACCTACAGGAAAACGACTCTGAACTTCCCTCTGAAATGGCCTAGAGAGCCGCATAATTCAAGGGCAATTGGAGAAGGACAACAAATGCAAGCCTTGTCAGTGACATACACATCCCATGAAAGAACAAAGAAAAAGAACAAATTTATTCTGCTCAAAATGTGCAGTTAAATAGAGTCATAGAGATGTACAGCATGGAAACAGATTATTCGGTCCAACCCGTCCATGCCGACCAGATATCCCATACCAATCTAGTCCCACCTGACAGCGCCCGGCCCATATCCCTCCAAACACTTCCCATTCATAGTAGAGGGCCCAGCACCGATCCTTGTGGCACTCCACTGGTCACAGGCCTCCAGTCTGAAAAACAACCCTCCACCACCATCCTCTGTCTTCTACCTTTGAGCTAGTTCTGTATCCAAATGGCTACTTCTCCCTGGATTCCATGAGATATAACCTTGCTAATCAATCTCCCATGGGGAACCTTGTCGAACGCCTTACTGAAGTCCATATAGATCACATCTACTGCTCTGCCCTCATCAATCTTCTTTATTATTTCTTCAAAAAACTCAATCAAGTTTGTGACACATGATTTCCCACACACAAATCCATGTTGACTATCCCGAATCAGTCCATGCCTTTCATAATACCTGTACATCCTGTCCCTCAGGATTCCCTCCAACAACTTGCCCACCACCGAGGTCAGGCTCACTGGTCTATAGTTCCCTGGCTTGTCTTTACCTCCCTTCTTAAACAGTGGCACCACGTTTGCCAACCTCCACTCTTCCGGCACCTCACCTGTGACTATTGATACAAATATCTCAGCAAGAGGCCCAGCAATCCTTTCCCTGGCTTCCCACAGAGTTCTCGAGTACACCTGATCAGGTCCTGGGGATTTATCCACCTTTAACCGTTTCAAGACATCCAGCACTTCCTCCTCTGTAATCTGGACATTTTGCAAGATGTCACCATCTATTCCCCTGCAGTCTATATCTTCCATATCCTTTTCCACAGTAAATACTGATGCAAAATATTCATTTAGTATCTCTCCCATTTTCTGTGGCTCCACACAAAGGCCGCCTTGCTGATCTTTGAGGGGCCCTATTCTCTCCCTAGTTACCCTTTTGTCCTTAATGTATTTGTAAAAACCCTTTGGATTCTCCCTAATTGTATTTGCCAAAGCTATGTTCCCGTCTTGCCCTCCTGAATTCCCTCTTAAGTACACTCCTACTTTTTTTATACTCGTAAGGATTCACTCGATCTATCCTGTCTGTACCTGACATATGCTTCCTTCTTTTTCTTAACTAAACCCTCAATTTCTTTAGTCATCCAGCATTCCCTATACCTACCAGCCTTCCCTTTCACCCTAACAGGAATATACTGTCACTGAACGCTCATTATCTCATTTCTGAAGGCTTCTCATTTTCCAGCTGTCCCTTTACCTGTGAACATCTGCCTCCAGTCAGCTTTTGAAAGTTCTTGCCTAATACCATCAAAATTGGCCTTTCTCCAATTTAGAACTTCAACTTTTAGATCTGGTCTATCCTTTTCCATCACTATTTTAAAACGAATAAAATTATGGTCGCTGGCCCCAAAGCGCTCCCTCACTGACACCTCAGTCACCTGCCCTGCCTTATTTCCCAAGAGTAGGTCAAGTTTTGCACCTTCTCTAGTAAATGTTTTTAAACTTTTCAGGAATGACAGGATAGTTAGATTCAATAAGGGCAGACTTTATTCCTTCACTATAAACAGAGCCAGTTCTTTACAAGCAGAATTTGCATTGGGTAAAGATACCCCAACCCCTACCTGCTTCCAGAAGGTTCTGTCATACTACTGATACCGATTTAGAATTGGCACCTCCATTAGACGCAAAAACATTCTGATGCTGTTTTGTGTCTTAATTTTGTATATAAAAATTGCAGATCGCGATTAGGTGTAAAAGGAATATCAGAGTAAGGAGCCTTCTGATCTTTCAATGGCTAAACATTAATGCTTAATCATGCTACTTCCTTTCTTGCTCCTACTTTAGCCAATTACTGTCAACTGTATAGCTTCAAACACAGCTTTTGTACTCCCAATACAGTCATCACTTCCTCGAAAATCACACCCATGCTTGTCTGAACTCACTTATTACTGTTCCATCTTCAACCTCCATTTCATTGTATTTAATCTAGTTCCAGATTAATAAAGTAGTCATAAAAACTGTAATATCTCTACAGTGTGTACTTACTTAGAAACATTTCTAATTTAAGTAGCAGGAACAAACAAAAAATGTTACAAAATAATTATTCACCAAACTGACTCCACAGCCCTGACCCTTTTATCAGGTGCTGTTCAAAGACTGAGTATACATTAAAATTATTTGATCATTATACACTTAAATGAACTCCATAATTTCATTTGGGATAACGAATGGAATAAATTCTACTTTTTAACAGTAAATTGTTGAATGTTTGATAGTAAATTGTTTGAACAATGTTTTCAAATGCCCAACTGGAGAATCCCATAATTAATTACAAAGTTAATTTCATCATTTCATGAAATTATAACCAGGAACTGTAAAGAATGAAAAAGGTAAAAACACAAGTTTCACTGAAATAGATATGAGATTCACATTTAACAGCAAGATTTATAAAATCTTATGGAAACTATTATAAAGAAACAAAAATAATAATATGGACATTCTCAGTGAGGCTGTGTGGGTTTCCTGCAGGTACCCCGGTTCATCCCACAGTCCAAAGATGTGCAGGCCAGATGAATTGGCCGTGCTAAATTGCCCTTAATGTTAGGTGCTTTAGTCCGGGGTAAATATAGGATAGGGGAATGGGTCTGGGTGGTTTATTCTTCGGAGGGTCGGTGTGGACCTGTTGGGCTGAAGGGCCTGTTTCCATACTGTGGGGAATCTAATCTAATGAGCGGGCACTCATCCCAGCGGAACTGTTCAGAACACAAGCTGTTAGGTAGAACGTAGAACATTACAGTGCAGTACAGGCCCTTCGGCACTCGATGTTGCGCCGACCCGTGGAACCAATCTGAAGCTCATCTAACCTACACTATCCCATTCTCGTCTCTATGCCTATGCAATAACCAATTAAATGTCCTTAAAGTTGGCGAATCTATTCTGTTGCAGGCAGTGCATTGCACACCCCTTCTATCTCAGAGTAAAGAAACTACCTCTGACGTCTGACCTATATCTATCACTCCTCAATTTAAAGTTATGTCCCCTTGTGCTAGCCATCGCTATCTGAAGAAAAAGGCTCTCACTGTCCAAGCTATCTAATCCTCTGATTATCTTGTATATCTCAATTAAGTTGCTTTTCAACCTTCTTCTCACTAACAAAAACAGCCTCAAGTCTCTCAGCCTTTCCTCGTAAGACCTTGCCTCCATACCAGGCAACGTCCAAGTAAATCTCCTCTGAACCCTTTCCAAAGCGTCTGCTTCTTTCCTATAATGCGGTGACCAGAACTGTACGTAATACTCCAAATGTGGCTGCACCAGAGTTTTGTACAGCGGCATGATGATCTCGTGGTTTTGAAACTCGATCCTTCTACCAATAAAAACGAATACACCGTATGCCTTCTTAACAACCCTATCAACCTGGGTGGTAACTTGCAAAGATCTATGTACCTGGACACTGAGATCTCTCTGCTCATTTGTGCTACCAAGAATCTTACCATGAGTCCAGTACTCTTTATTCCTGTTACTCCTTCCAAAGTGAATCACCTGACACTTTTCCACATTAAACTCTATTTGCCACCTTGCAGCCAAATTCTGCAGCTTATCTATGTCGCTCTGCAACCTACAACATTCTTAGTCACGATCCATAACTCTATTGACCTTCGTGTCATCCGCAAATTTACTAATCCAGCCTTCTATGCCCTCATCCAGGTAATTTATGTAAATGACAACCAACAGTGGATCCAAAACAGATCCTTGTGGTACACCACTAGTAACTGAACTCCAGGATGAACATTTCCCATCAACCACCACCCTCTGTCTCCTTTCAGCTAGCCAATTTCTGATCCAAACTGCTAAATCATCCTCAATCCCATGCCTCCGTATTTTGTGCAATAGCCTAACATGGGACACCTTATCAAACACTTTAATGAAATCCATATACACCACATCGACTATTTTACCCTCATCCACCTGTTTGGTCACCATCTCAAAGAACTCAATAAGGTTTGAGAGGTATGACCTACTCTTCACAAAATTGTGTTGACTATCCATAATCAACTTATTCCTCTGTAGATGATTATAAGTCCTCTCTTATGACCCTTTCCAACACTTTATCCACAACCGACGTAAGGTTCACAGGTCTATGAATTCCAGGGTGGTCTCTTCTCCCCTTCTTGAACAAGGGGACATTTGCTATCCTCCAGTCTCTGGCACTATTCTGCAGACAATGACAATAGAAAGATCAAAACCAAAGGCTCGGCAATCTCATCCCTTGCTTCCCAAAGAATCCTAGGATAAATCCCATCCGGCCCTAGGGACTTATCTATTTTTACACTTTCCAGAATTGCTAACACCTGCTCCTTATGCACCTCAATCCTATCTAATCTAGTAGCCTGCACATCAGTCCACATTGACCTATCTCCTCGACCACATTGTCTTGTTTTAGTGTGAATACCGACAAAAAATATTCATTTAGCGCTTCTCCATCTCCTCTGACTCCCCGCTACAATGCTTAATTAGCCCTAATCTTACTCTAGTCATTTTTTAAAAATTCCTGATAGAGTTATAGAAAGCCTTTTGGTTTTCCTTGATCCTATCCGCCTATAACTTCTCAAGTCCCCTCTTAGCTCTCTCTTTAGTTCTTTCCTGGCTAACTTATAACTAGCGCCCTAACTGAGCCATCACAACTCATCCTAATACAAGCCGCCTTTTTCCTCTTGACAAGAGATTCAACTTCCTTAGTAAACCCTGGCTCCCGCACTGGACAACTTCCTCCCTGCCTGACAGGCACATACTTATCAAGGACCCGCAGTAGCTGGTCCTTGAATAAGCTCATTTCAATTGTGCCCATCCCCTGCAGTTTCCTTCCCCATCCTATGCATCATAAATCTTGCGTAATCGCATTGTAATTGCCTTTCCCCTAGCTATAACTCTTACCCTGAGGTAAATCCCTTTCCATCACTAGAGTGGCTTGGGTGGGGAGAGTGGGGAAGCTTCAGGAGAGGGGATCGGCACATTCTCTCACTCATACCAATCATATACTTGCTTCATTTCAAATAGGAAAAGATTAGTTTCAATGATTTCTTAAAAAAAATTATGAATTCAAGTGGTATTTGCAAAGTACAAATTTCCCAGCTGTATTACTAGGAGTTCACAGAATGCTTCAATGAATAGTGTGGATCTAACCAACTACTGAATGCAGTTGGAAATTGCTGTGGAAATGTGGACTAGGTATGACTGCAGAACATCCAATTCTCAATGGCAGTTCTTGAATGGCTGTTTTAATTTCAAACTATACTGACGTAGTAAGAATGCCATAACAATACCTATTATCGAGTTTTGAGAAGATTTGTAGCTCAGGTTGAGGTTCTGGCTGTAGGTTTGCTTGCTGAGCTGGAAGGTTCATTTTCAGACATTTCATCACCATACCAGGTAACATTTTCAGTGATCCTCCAGATGAAGCACTGGTGGCATGGCCCACTTTATATTTGTGTGTTTAGGTGATGTCATTTCTTGTTCTTTTTCTCAGGGGTGGTAAATAGGATCCAAGTCAATGTGTTTGTTGAGTGTGTTCTGGTTGGAATGGGAAGCTTCTACGAATTCTCGTGCGTCTCTCTGTTTGGCTTGTCCTAGGATGGATGTGATGTCCCAGTCGAAGTGATGTCCTTCCTCATCTGTTGCAAGGATACTAGTGAGAGTGGGTCATGTCTTTTTGTGGCTGGTTGATGTTCATGTATACAGGTGGTTAGTTTTGTGCCTATTTGTCCAATGCAGTGTTTGTTTCAGTTCTTGCAAGGTATTTTGTAAATTACATTAGTTTTGCTTTTTGTCTGTATTGGGTCTTTCAAGTTCATTAATTGCTGTTTTATCGTGTTGATGGGTTTGTGGGCTACCATGATACCAAGAGGTCTGAGTAGTCTGGCAGTCATTTCTGAGACAAGCCAAACAGAGATGCGTACGAGAATTCCTAGAAGCATGGCATTCCAATTGGAACTCTATCAACAAATGCATTGACTTGGACCCCATTTACCACCCCCTGAGAAAAAGAACAGGAAATGACATCAACCACCCAAGGAAACCTAATCACAAACAAAGTGGGCCATGCCATCAGTGCTTCACCCGGAGGCTCACTGATGTTACCTAGTATGGTGACGAAACGTCTGAAAAGAAAACTTCCAGCTCAGCAAACAAACCTACATCCAATATCTATTATATTCACAGGTTAGCAAAACTAGCTCTGAAATCTCAGATTTCTTCAACCTTTTGAATGCTATAAATCGTAAGTTTTACAATTAAACTTTACTGGCATACACTAAAGAAACGTTTAGATATTTTCAACTTCTTGACATATCCTTACACCCAAAGTGTCAGCAGTT
This sequence comes from Chiloscyllium plagiosum, assembly GCF_037043375.1. Lineage (NCBI taxonomy): Eukaryota > Metazoa > Chordata > Chondrichthyes > Orectolobiformes > Hemiscylliidae > Chiloscyllium > Chiloscyllium plagiosum. Next base: position 21,551,606 of record NW_028270169.1, read on the forward strand.
TTAGGATTAACAGAAAACTAATAAAAGTGCATGCATTTGTCAGAAGAGAATAAGTTTTAACAAAGTTGGAAATACCTACACTATGGCAGATGGTTCCAATACATCACAGTTTTCTATTTCAAAAGCAGTTTTCTCATACTGCATAAGAAGCTGGCTGCAGATTTGATTTCCCTTCTTCTCAATACTAAGTTTCCATACAGCAAGATTTGAAATAAAATATTGTTTTTGTGTTTAAGTTATGGAACATACCCAATAAGCATTGAAATCTAAGTTTAAAAATCAAGTCTTCTCTTTAAGTCTGTGGTTTCATAATGAAAAGTCAGACAGGTCTCAAACTCATTTCTGCAGTCACAGGGGTGGGGGGGGGTGCAGGATCGAATTGAAACTTACAGAATACTGAAAGGCCTAGGTAGAGTGGAGGTTGGGAAGATGTTTCTATTCGCAGGACAGGCTTGAACCCAAGGGCACATTCTTAGTATAAAGGGAAGATCCTTAAGACCAGGGTCGAGGAGAAACTTCTTCAGCCAGAGTGTGGTGGATATTTGGAATTAATTGCCACAGAAGGCTGGAGCCTAGGTCATCGAGTATATTTAAGTCAGAGATAGATAGATTCTTGATTAAGAGGATCAAAGGTTATGGGGAAAAGGCAGGAAAATGGGATTGAGAAGCATATCAGCCACAATTGAATGGTGGTGCAGACTCGATGGGCCAAAAGGTGTAATTTCTGCTCCTATGCCTTATTTTCTGTTTCTCTTTCAGATTTACAGAATCCAAAATATCTTGACCTCCAAACCCATAGTCTAAAGGATGAAAGACAAAGGAGTTGAAAGACACTTGTAACTTCAAACCTTAACTAAATCTTGATTCAGCATAGCTTTGCAAGCAAAAGTTGACTATCCCTGAACAAAGTCAAAAATCTCATGACACCAGGTTATAATCCAGGTTTATTTGAAACTGCAAGCTTTCAGAGCCCCCATTCCTCCCTGAACAGTGAGGTCTCAGAATCATCTGCCATTATGTACGATGCCTTCTTCATACAGTTTTCTATTATTAAAAGATTCACCTTTTGCTTTACAAGGACAATATTAAAGAGTCTGATTGTAATGTAACAATTCCAAATATAGTCAAATAAATGCCAAATTAACCCTTTGAGGACAGCAACAATAACCGTTTCCAATTTTTAAAAATTCGTACATGGGACCAGAGTGTCATTGGCAAGGCCAGCATTTATTGTCACTGAGATGATGATGTTGAGCTGTAAATGTAAGGTCTCCTGCGCATTAAATATTCCAGTGCCTTTGCTTCTACAAAATTCGGCAAGAACTGACCATAAATCCCACTAATGGGAACATAAATAGGTCCTAACCATTTCAGCACCACTGCCTCTGAGGAGTAGGAGAAAGTTCTACGTTTTCCTTTAAGACCATCACATTAAGTTTTGAATCAGATTTTGTAAATTGAAAATGGACAAAAGTATTTGAGGGAGAGGCAACTACTTGCATTAACTGCCACCAAATCAGTTAAAAAATTGAGTGTCTTACTCATCAGGAAACAAGACAAAAGAAAGCCACTCACAAGGAAAGAAATACATTTTTGATAAATAGAAAGGTATCCCTAGTTTGTCTGGGCAACATTAAGATCTTGATTATTTTCCTTCAATAATTTGACCCACTGCTGATTTTGTTTAGCCACGTTACCATTGATCTCCTGAACCCTCAAAGACTTTTTGTATAATAGACTATTAAAAAAACAGATGTTAAATTTTAATACGCTTCAGTTAATAGTTTCCATACCTGCTATTAAAACATAAATAAAAGCAGCTGATAAATTGTTAAATTTACAAAATCTGTGTCTTAATACAGCTGAAAGAGGGAGAAAAGAGAAAAGCTCAAAGGGTTAACATGTGGGAAACAGGAATAATCAGCACAAACCAAAAAAGTAGAGTACTTGAACGGCAAATGGCCTTGCTTGACAAAATGTGATCACTAAAGGTCATTATGCTATTCTCATGTTATTCAACAGTGAAAAGATGTTAGGACTGTTAAAAGGGAAGCATTATTTAAATAAGCAATGTTAATAGTAACAGCTGAGCAAGAGGGGCTCATCTTTTGGAATGCACAACGCATACCCATTTCAATTCACTTTATTCTATCCCCATTTTGTTTCATTGTGTAGCTTCTTGAGCACAGCTGGAATAATCCTCATTTAGCTCTCAGACCACTTCTAAACCAGATACAGTAAAGCTACAGAAAAAAATTCACAACCACAACTCAAAATAAACAGGATATATATGTTTGAGATTTTGTTAAAAATAGCAGCATCAAAATTCTGTATAGGTTTTTTTCCCAAGTTTTGTAAAAGTTGTTAATCTAGTCTGTAAATAAAAGTCTAATGATGAATTCTTCATCCCCTCAGTATGGAAGATTGCATAAAACAGAAGCATATGAACCTCAATTCCATCTAACAAACTGTCTTGAAAACAGATGACCTTGCATTCTTTTTCCACGCGTGGGAGGCAAAGAAATTCAAACTTTGTATTCTACTTCATTAAAACAAAATGTTTCCCGATTTCACTTCTAACAGCCCAATTTAACTATTACGATTACGCATACCCTTAACTTCCTTATCCTACACTCAACTGCCCAACTAAACAACCTCTTAATTCAAAACTGATTTGAGGCTACTTAACACAAAAGTTTGAAGATTGAGGAATAAAACTTTATTGCTTTGTCTTTCAGATGTCACCCACGTTATTAGTCAAATAAATTAATTAGCAAAATTGGTGTGAACATCTCTCAGATAATAGGTCACAGACATCCAATTTTCTTTGCTAATGCAAATTGTATTAATAAATGGTTTACAGCAGAAGTTTTGAAGCCCTTTTTCAAATGACCAAGTTTGTATTCAAGTCTACTATGAAGTTGATTAAATGTAAAGTTGCCAATTTTAATCTGTACGCAGGTCAACTTGACAATATAATCTGCTTCTGCATCAAATTACTGACGGTGTAAGTTCCATTATAACATACCAGACGTCTGAAAAGGGTGAATTTCCATTGGTGGGTTATTCCATGAGAAAGTGATCACTGCATGACAGGTCAAATTGCTCCTACTGTGCTAATGTTTTTATGGCAAATTTAAAGTTTCAACCATGGTATAATAAGAATAGAGCTTGGATATACTCATGAATCTCAAGAGTGTGGTGCTGGAAAAGCACTCGAGGAGCAGGAGAATTGACGTTTCGGACAAAGCCCTCCTTCAGGAATCTCATCAATTCTCCTGCTCCTCAGATGCTGCCTAACTTGCTGTGTTTCTCCAGCATCACACTCTCGACTCTGATCTCCAGCATCTGCAGTCCTCACTTTCTCCATATTTATGAACCTGTCTGTCTACATTGCACTGAAACTTTTTTACAATATGCAGTTTCACGTTCAATTATTCCACAATTCAAAAAAAGTTGTTTGAAAGGTTTTTTTTTGACATATTCAACTAAGCATTCCAAAAAATAACTTGCCCATTTTTGAAGTGAAAAGAAAAGCAAAGATTATAGTTAGAGCAAAATCCATGCAAAAGGCATGGACACTCCTACAACACTTGCTGGCATCCTTTCTGCCCCTTCTTACTTGAGCCCAACTGAGATGGTACTTAACCACGGATCTGCCGCAGTCCTGTGAACAGGAGTGCAGCGGAGAGAAGGGAAAGGGTACAGAGGTCACGGAGACACCCCTGCGAATCTGTAACATGGAAGGGACAGTGTAAACAATGGCATGCACATTGACAGTAATGAATTTTTACAAAATAAACCATGCATGTAACTTGTTAAAGCCAACTTGCATTACGTAGATAAATAATGGTTAAACAATCTCATGCGGAAGTAGTCAAACAAAAGCAGTCATCTTGAGTCAGATCTAGTAGAAGATTACGAATTCTGTTAATGCAACGTGCATACTGAACTATTGAAACAAATCAGCACAAGTGAGGAAACATTCAAGCAAAACTTTGTGATGAAGCAATGTGACTTCCATTATTTATCTTTTCTCAAACAACAGTGAACATACATGATTAATTAACTTAATTATGTTGTCATGATTTAATTAAGCTTGATCACTTTTCTAGATAATTTGAGCTATTAGCAATTATCAGATGAAAATACTTTTAGAAAAATTGTTTCAACTACTTGAAATTTTTGATACATCTATGATCTGTATGTGCAAATCCAAAATGCATGATTTCAAATATCTTTAAGACAGTACAATTTCATTCAAATTTTTAAATGTACACCTTCAAATATTTATGTCTCCAAAGCAGTTATTTCAGTACAAATTTTATTTTCGGAGGGCATTAATTCTGGAAGTGACTCCCGTAGCTTTTGTTCTAGGTACTAGATTGACTACAGCCATAGATTCCTAAATATGTTGAGATAATTAGTGAATGGGTCTTGGACTCAGTTCATTTTCAAAATTTACAACAATTTTTTTTTCCCTAGCCAAAGCAAGGGGACAGAGCCAATTCAAAGACTTTAGACAGCAACTTTCACGATAACTGTCTTAAACATGTTTGGTCAATCCAGTGTTAGAAATTAGCAGAATTTGTAATTTGAAAAAGTAATGTGATTTCCTCAATTGAAAAAGAGCTTAACTACATAATTAAATTCAATTAATTAAGGTAATGGTAGATATTTAAATTCAGCTAAAAGAATCAAAAAAACAGTGGTTCCCAACAAGAAAACAGAAGTGAAACAAAAATTCTCACTTGAATATTTTGATTTTACAGATAACATTGGAACACCAAAATAAAGTATTCTATTCTGCAAACTGCACACAAAAGCTAGGACCAAAAGTAGTGCTAATTGCAGCATCTGTAAAATTAATTCTTCAATGCTACAAACATCTGCAAATCTCTTTCCTGATAGAACAGTTTAAAATTCCCACATGTGTGTTAGCTATGGCCACTTTATGGTATGAATAAAAGCATTATACAGACTTAAATGCTGAGTACAAATTGTCCAACAGCCCATCTGCCCAAAAAGCAGCTCACCTACAAATTATAATCAGAAATCTGTACTGCAGTTAGGGTTAGAAGATAAAATATTAGTTAATTAAAAGAAAAACTTTTTGTCAAAATTTGGCATCATAAAAATAAGACAGTTATAGCACTACTGCTTATGGTGTCTATTCTGAAGAGATATTATAGCCTTGTTCATATGGATTGAGCAGTTCATACATTCATAGAGATGTACAGCACAGAAACAGATCCTTCAGTCCAACTCATCCAATGCCAACCAGATATCCTAACCTGATCCAGTCCTATTTGCTAGCACTTAGCCCATGTCACTTTGAACCCTTCTTATTCATATACCCATCCAGATGCCTTTTGAATGTTGTAACTGTACCAGCCTCCCCCACTTCCTCTAGCAGTTCATTCCACACACGCACCACCCTCTGCGTGAAAAAGTTGCCCCTTAGGCTGCTTTTATATCTTTCCCCTCTTGCCCTAAACTTACGCCCTCTAGTTCTGGACACCTCCACCCCAGGGAAAATACCTTGTCTATTTACCCTGTCCACACCGCTCATGATTTTATAAACCTCTATAAGGTCACCCCTCAGCCTCTGACCCTCCAGAGGAAACAGCCCCTGCATATTCAACCTCTCCCTATAGGTACCTATAGCACTGGCAAAATCCTTGTATATCTTTTCTGAACCCTTTCAAGTTTCAGAAGATCTTTTGATAGGAAGGGGAGAAGAATTGTGTGCAATATTCCAAAAGTGGCCTAACCAATGTCCTATACAGCCGCAACATAATCTCTCAACTCCTGTACTCAATGCTCTGACCAATAAAGGAAAGCACACTAAACGCCGCCTTCACTATCCATCTACCTGCAACTTCACTTTCAAGCAGCTATGAATCTGCACTCCAAGGTCTCTTTGTTCAGCAACACTCCCCAGGACCTTAGCATTAAGTGTCTAAGTCCTGCTAAGATTTATTTTCCCAAAATGCAGCACCTTGCATTTATCTAAATTAAACTCCATCTGCCACTCTTCAACTCATTGGCCCATCTGATCAAGATCCCGTTGTAATGAGATAACCTTCTTCGCTGTCCACTACGTCTCCAATTTTGGTGTTATCTGCAAACTTACTAACTATACCTCCTATGCTCACACCCAAATCATTTATAAATGACAAAAGGTAGTGGACCCAGCACTGATCCTTGTGGCACTACACTGGTCACAGGCCTTCACTCTGAAAAGTAACCCTCCACCACCACCCTCTGTCTTCTACCTTTGAGGCACTTCTGTAACCAAATGGCAAATTCTCCCTGTATTCCATGAGCTATAACTTTGTTAACCAGTCTCCCATGAGGAACCTTGTCGAATGCCTTACTGAAGTCCATATCGATCACATCTACTGCTCTGCCCTCATCAGTCAACTTTGTTATTTATTCAAAAAACTCAATCAAATCCGTGAGACATGACTTCCTATGCACAAAGCCATATCAACTATCCCTAATTATTCCCCCCCTTTCCAAACACATGAAAATCCTGTCCCTCAGGATTCCCTCCAACAACTTGCCCACCACCGATGAAAACAATTATGGCACTTTGAAATGAAATCAGTATTATAAAACATTAACTCACATTGCAATCTAAAGACTGAAGTCTTGTAGTAATGTCATCAGCAGCCTGTCCAAAAGATTTCTGTCCAGATCTGGTTTCGTACATGGATACAGCTTGCCGATCACGTCTACTTGTGCTTGCATGGGGAGCAAGGTCCTGTCGGTCACTGGTAGTTGGTGACGGATGCAGACTAGGTGTTTGTTGTTTCATTTGTGCATTTTCTGTCTGCAGTTTGTTAATCTGAAATGCAAACAAAAATGGATCCATAACGCCTTAAAACAATATTGCAATATTGAGTATGGACCTACCTTCATGCATAATTTAAACATTTGTTTTATTAAAATTGGTGAGAGCAACAGAGTATAGGAAAATGTGGAGAACTAGAACTGTGACTTTGTATGTGACAAAATAGTTTTATATTTCATATTCATATTGACATCTTCAGCAATGATTACTAAATATTTCCATGGTTGTGCATAAATGTTCCATCGTAACCATTGTTTTCTGTCCGGTGAAACAGGCCAAATCGGCTGCGATGATTAATACTATCTGAAGAAACTATTAAATACTGAAAAGAAAAATTATTTACAGGACATATTTAATTTCTCAATTTCCCACATGGAAAACTAGCAAAATGATTACATCAGAATAGCTGATCAAGGTAAGCAAGGGATAAAACTAAATTAGTCACTACTAAATATCGAGGAAGTCGTTTTATTTAAAACATAGAAGGATGTCATTTGGTTCTGGCTCATAAAAAGCAATCAACTTAGTCCCAGGCCCCCAAAATAACTAAAAAAAAACCTTGAATACCTAGAAGAGAGACTGTGCAGTTAAACAGGAACAAAATAGTTAAATTATTAGACCTTAAATCTGCTTGATGTCTTGCTAATTTATTAAGTCTATTTATGAAGACTAACTACAGGAATATTCACACCTCAGTTAGATGTTCATGGTGTATCTTATTTGCATATTACACACACTAATGATGCTCAAAACTACAACGTTATACAAAAAATAATTGGTCAGAAGCAGTTGAGAGAGAAATTAGGGCAAATTCAGTTTAGATTAGATTACTTAGATTAGATTACTTACAGTGTGGAAACAGGCCCTTCGGCCCAACAAGTCCACACCGACCCGCCGAAGCGTAACCCACCCATACCCCTACATTTACCCCTTTACCTAACACTACGGGCAATTTAGCATGGCCAATTCACCTGACTTGCACATCTTTGGACTGTGGGAGGAAACCGGAGCCCCCGGAGGAAACCCACGCAGACACGGGGAGAACGTGCAAACTCCACACAGTCAGTCGCCTGAGGCGGGAATTGAACCCGGGTCTCTGGCGCTGCGAGGCAGCAGTGCTAACCACTGTGCCACCGTGCCGCCCACTAAGTTCAAAGTTACCAGCATGATCATCATTAATGTTCCTGTCTAAATATTTTTTTAAGCTGGTTTATGAGGTAAATCTAGTATTTTATTGCATGTGACGCACATTTTAATTTACACCAAAGCTTAGGGGTTTGGCAACAAATTTTCTAAAGTGAACATTACTTTTGAGGAATGATTTATAAGTTTGTGGATTATAGTTATACATTGCTTTGAATGAAAGTTTTAAGTTCAGTTACACAGTTATTGTGCAAATACTGCTACTAACACTAAAAATGGCCATACCTCTGGCCTGTATAGAATCACTGAAAGGTGAGAGCATAAGAGACCACTCACATTTTATATTTGCATTAAAATTCTGCGATAACTACTCAGCCGACTTCACTTCCTAATCTTTTCCCAAAAACGATTTTCCCTTTAGATGATCATATTTCCTTTGAAAGGCATGACTGAATCGGCTTCCAACACATTCAAGCAATGCAGTCCAGGTACTAACAACTCAGTGCACAAAAAAAAGGGGTTTCCTTGCATCACCTTTAGCTCTTCTATCAATCATTTTAAATTGCTATCCTCTGGTTCTCAAAATTTTCTCCCAAACTACTTTGACTAGACCGCTCATGATTTTATATCTGACACATTTCCCCTCACCCTCAACAAAGGACAGTAGTCCAAACTTTGTCCACCTAACCACGTAACTGAAACCTTTCATCTCCAGAACCATTCTATTATCTACACCAATTGCTCCAGATCCATTCTAAAGTGTGGTGTCCAAAATTGGACCTAATACTTGAGGTTGAACTGCTGTTAAATAAAAAATTCAACATAGTTTAACATAAAAGCAAAAAAGTTATGTTTGTAAACTTAAGTTGTGCAAAAAGATGTGAAGTGCGCCACTACATCGTCATATTGTTAACTGCAATGACATCTACCATTTAAATAAAAAATGTGGTATGTTAACTGTTGGTCAAAATGCTACAATGAGACAATACATTTTCGTTAAATCAACTCAATTCTCTTTAAAAAAAATCCTTCACTCAAAAATACTCCTTTAACTGTAATGTCATTTTTATAAAAACTGCAGCATGACATTTTATCAGACTCATTAACTTCTATTCTTTCAAAGGCAGGTCTTGACTCATTATCTGCTAATATTTCATCCTGAGCTGTTTATCCTGCCAGCCTTTTTTTTGGTCACTGAGTTTTGCCATTGTCCTCCACTTTTAGAGGCAGGGTCGGGAGCAGGTTCCAAGATTACCTCAATTGGAACAGGAATTTAACTTGCATTATTAGCATTATTCTGAATCATGTGCTAACCATTTCGTTAACCAAGCTAAACAGGCCTTTATGCATCACCTCAAAAAAAATTCCAGCAATCAGCCGGGGCATTAACCTCTCAAAGATCTAACCGACTGGCAACTATCTGATATCTATTTGTAGAATTATGCCAGGAAAACAATTTAGTGCATAACACCAGATTGATTTCCTGTTAGAATATTTTTTCTTGTCGAGAACACCGTGCCCTTCAGCCTGTCATGACTTTAAGGATACCCCTACAATTTGTATTGTGCCATTTCGATAATACAGTAAACAGGAGAAAGTAGTATGCGTTCCGTGAAATGGAAGAGGGGATTACATTAGCAGATTCAACCAACCAGCTGATTTAGCAACGAGTACTAAAAGCTTGGTTAACTAAACTATAATGTGTACACAAAATAAATTTAATTAAGTTGAGAGCATACACTAAAAATAATGGTTTACTGGATTTTTATATGAAAAATGGCTAATTTTCTACAATGGGCTAAAGCATTACAAAATTAAACTTTGAACAAAACTTATCATTTGTCCTCTCCAACTAATGGGATGGAAAAAAGTTAAGGCCCTCACATTTGACAAAACCAGTGCTGCCCTATAATTTAACAGAAGGCACATCCTCTGTGTGGTCATTTTTCACGATTGTTCCACTTCCTACAATGTTTGCAATTTGGAAGGTGCTGTATAAGGAGTCTTGGTGAATTGCAAGTCTCATTAGATATTAGTTCTTTATTAGCAGCTGGGCTGTTAAGACATATTGCATAAGAGTTAGAAAGTTGACATAAGTACAAAAACCAAGAACTACAGCAGAATAAAAGGCAATATTTTCAGGACCACTAGGCTACGATAATTCTGTTTTTTTTTGTCAGTGATGGCAAGATTTTGAAGCTTTTCCTGTGTTAACTTTGCGAGTGGTAAAACTTTAATCTTAGGGAGTTTCGACCTATTTGGATCCTTCTAAATAGATTATTTTAATTAAGGCAACGAAGATTTCATACTAAAACCCAGGAAAACAAGTTGTCAATTTGCTCATTCTTCATGCTTGATAATGAAAGACAATAAGTAGATGAACATTGCTTTGAAATCAAGACTGCACATGAACTTGATAACACCAGGCTCTAATTGCTTAAATCTTAGAACACTTTCAACTTCATGCTTAATGTTCGGCAAACTGTCACATCTGGAAAATACTCAACTTTGCTGGCCAAGTAATATCTGCTTCAGTTTCACATCAAGCACTTTCAGTCAACATTAAACAGTGGGAAAGTTATAGAACCAAAATGGAGCAAATGATGTCAACAGGAAGACATGCAAAGGGCTAGCAGCATGCATTGGCTTCAAACTTAACAGGCTCGCATGCAAGTAGTTGATATAGCCAGATGGCAAGAAAACCAATACATCTGGTATTAATAGGGCATCATAAGATGATCAGGGCCGAGAGAGAAAGAAAGAGAATCAAGGGAGTGGGGAAATTTGGAGGGATGAGCTTGCAGACGCAAGAATGATTTTGAAGTACAAGCAATAGATGAGTAACTTATGTTCATGTTCAAAAGGACAGAAGCAGTTTTATCTTTTGACTATCAACTCTGAAACATAGCAAGAATTGCAGTTATTCCAATGAATTGCTGCATAGAGTACACAATCAACTTAACCATTCATTAGTTTCAGAGGCAACAGCACTCAGATGCCTACATACTGCCCATGTTGGGATTCCAAAGCAAAATGCTTCTGGGGTGGAGGGTTGCAGGGAATTTGGGTTATATTATCCAGGTAAAGAGAAACAGCACATGTTATGGAGGGAGAGACCCAATAATCTTATCTACCTAAATTTAATATCAAATTGAGAAGCACAATCTAATTGGAGGAAGCAGCATAGACAAGTTAGGCAAAATGTAAGAGAACAGATCAAGTTTATTGCATAAGTGTACAACATATAGAATGGAAGAATAACCAAACATACGCTCTGAATGAGACTGGAATAGATAAAAATGAAGCAGAAAGAGAGCTGAATATTAGGTGATATGGGGCTTAATATTTCTAAGCCATGGAAAATAGCAAATAGCAGAGCAAAGTGCAAAATGTAACTGCAAACGCAATTAAATGCTAGTCAGATGAAATCAGGATCAAACTATTGTTCAGGCCATTACTTGAGTGCTATGTTGAGTTCTCATAACCAAGATACAAAGCATTGCAGGCAACAAACCTTGTCTGCTGCTAGTACAAGTGAAATTACTGATATACAGAATTAAAAGCTATCTCTGTAGAAAAAGTTGTACGCATACATTAATTTGACAAACCGGCTTTTGTAGAAATTCAACTGACAAAAAGATCCACATTTTGTGTGCAATCTGTAGAAGATAGACAAAATACTAATTTATCAATTCTTGATGTAATTAACCTGAATACTCTGTTTTTATTCAGCTTTCTGTTTCACGTCATTGTAAATGATTTAATGGCATCATCACAAAACTAACTGGCTCTTTAACACAAACAGAAGCAAAAACAGCAGCATTAATCTTTGGTTTTGATTGCACACATTTTTAAAAAATACAGAAATATTTTCAAAACTGTGATATTTACTCTTAAATCAACAAAGGTTAACCACACATTTAGCAACTAGAATCAATTACATTGCTCACCTGCATTTGAAGTCTACGCAGTTCCTCACTTAGATTGTTGTTTACTTTCATTAGCTGCTGAACCTTCGCCTCAGAAGCAGCCAAAGCTTTCTTCACCTCCAAATACTCCTGCAGTGTTATGGGGCCATCTGATAAATCGGATGAATCCATGCTCTTAAATTAAAAATATATATATTTTTTTAAGAAAAACTGAACAGCCACAATGCTTAGCAACTCAGGGCTTTTAATATCATTGAATCTAGCTGTAAAAAATAACTGGGTCATTGCTAAACCAGGCATTTCTACATCCAGGAGAGGGGGAATAGAACGAGCATCCTAATTCGCAACTCTCCTTTTTAACTGGTTGTTTTCCTCCTTTTCTGCTGAGCCCTTCCTTTCTGGCTCCCTCTTACCTCATGAAAACATGAATGTGGCATCTCTCTAAACTTGATCAACCATAGAATAAATGTTTATATTTCATTCTAGGGTGCTGTGCATTTTAGGGGAATTCCAAGGCAGCTGTGTGCTGTGGGTGTAAATTCCTGATGCAAGTTAACAGTTTACAATCTAGATGTGGATGGTGCATGTCACATTTGAGTAGTTAAACTGTAGAAGCCAAAACGTAAACGGATTGGGGCTAGCAATGATATTTTTGAAGTTATCTGTTCACAGAATACTTCATAGAGACTCATTAAATACTGTCTGTCTCATGTGGACCACATGCACAAATCTAGAAGCTGTGTCTGACCTGTGGGGTTGGGGAAGCTAATTGTTTGTGGTACCTGAGGAGAGCTAGTGATTGTTTGAGGGGCTGCCAAAGTTCTCCTACCCTTTGCCACAACTTACTAGTGTTTAGCTGGACTTTCACCAATCACTAGAATGAAGACAAAGTATTGTCAGCACCTTTAGAATGTAGTCACTACAAGCATCATACACCTATGCTTGAATAAACAAGCTCATACACTACATTAAAGCCAAGTAATATATTAATACTATATATTGTTAAAGCAATGTATGCCTACTATAATTCATACATTTTGTAGAACACTTAGGTATTGGAGGAGGAAAAAATAATAAACTTGTGCTGGTAGGGGCGCCTGGGGAACTAGTGGTTCCTGAAGAGGGCACACAGAATTTGAGTACCATTGTTCTTGAGCAATAGAAAGGTACTGTACAAAAAAAGTATAATTCTACTTGTGACTGAAACAGAATTAACTCTCGTTTATTGCAAATGGAATGGATCCCATACATTAAAACTTATCATTTGAAAGCCTTCTATATGCTTCTTCTTCAATGTGATGATACAATGGCTTTGAGATATATTTTGACCTTTTTTTGTGAAGACAGGTTGAGACAGGCTGGCGAGTGGTCTGTTCCAAGCCAATAAAGTGTACAGCTTGAGAGGGTAGACTCAGGTTCACTATAACCCAGTGTCATGAGATTTTCAACTTTGTCCACCCCAGTCCAACACCAGCACCTCCACATCACTGGTTATAGCCAATTGAAACCAATTGAATTACATCTAGAACTCAAGACCTTACACTGCAAAGGTTAGGGTCTAGGCTATTTCCATGATATATTTGAAGGGGGTTTGGTGTTGTCCATAACATGAACATGCATCTAAAATATATAGCTGAACAATCAGGCAATATAACACACTAGAACACTGTTTCTGGGAAATGTGCTCAACCACTAGTATAGGAGCTCTCCCTTTTCCATGCAAAGAATGCAATGAGAATTTGGATGACAATCTCAATCTCGCTACAAGTGCACAAAAGGCTACAAAGCATAAATGTTATTTAAAGGCTGCCATTACATTTTCTGTAAAGAGAATATGAACAGGGGAAACACAAACATGTGCATGTGTTATGACTGAAATGCAGTGACAGCACTTAGATAGCCTGAGAAGAGGCTTGTGAGGCAAATTCTATTTAGCACCAAGCAACCAGAATATGTAATATACCAAAACAACGAAATGGAACAAGTACAAAGCACTCGCTATCATACTCAATATAAGAGCAATGAAAGGCAGCACTGTCTTGCATCAATTTCTTAATCTCCAATTTAAACCTTGGCTACACACCAGACTACAGAAATGAAATGTTTAAAAAAAACATGGTTAAGACCAAATCTACAGACCTTTGTGCTGGCAAGCTTAATGGTATTTCCTGTTGTTTTGCAAGATTTTTCACTCAAAGTAGAAATATGTTGCAATATACACTTACTCTGTTCTGGGATCAGTTTAAAAACTTGGCATTTCTATCAACAGAACATTTAAATATCTGATCTCTTCTATGACCACCATAGTACAATGGATCAATATTTTGATGGGAGGGGGAAGAACAGAGCACAACAGCATTCAGAATAGAAACTGGTAAAGTAAATGGAACTCAATATATACACACCACGATCTAGCACAATGTTTCTAAGCTTTGACACAGAAATTAATTTAGAAAACTATTTAGAAGGTGGCCCAGATTTGTAAACTACTACTGTTTTGTTCAAATTGGGTCAACTGGAGACAAGAAGTTACACCAGTTCTCAGATAGCCATTAAACTTGCTTACTTGCCTCCACCTACAACACAGAGCAGCAATTTCACAGGGAGACCTGCCACTGCACCTCAGATGCCAGTATAGAATGTAAAATAGCAAAGAATGGAAAACAAAATCTCTGAAGATTTGTATGGATGTGCAGCAAAAAAGAAAAAAAATGAATTCTGGGCTTAGACTGAGAAATTCATTGAAGTTTTCTTAAATACTCGGAATTAGAAGGTTTGAGACAATGAAAACAGGCTGGTACAAATCACCATTCACACTAATCCTGTTTTGGATTAAAAATTAACTTCCAGCAGATTTTGAGATATACAACTCATCGAATGAATGCTAGATGTTTACCAACTACATGAGACAAGGTTGACCTAGGTTTTGCAACTTGAAAATGATATGAATAAACTGTGCAAAACTATGTATTAAATCTAACAAATAATCATTCAGCTCATGTATCAAAAGAATTTAACTTAGTTTCAAAAAGAAGAAAACATAGTCTAAAATGTTAACTGAAATTTATATCAACATAAAATCAAAGTTGCATTAGTTTGCCAATGGTTAGTTCCAATATAAACATATTTTAGAATCTGTGCCAAGTTGTACACTATCAGAAACTAAACATTAAACCTAGCTCTGCAACAAAATTAGATATTTGTTGAGTCCATATGAAGCTCTTGTTCAAAAGACAATAAATATTTATTACTAGGAAAAGACAGAATTACAAAAATAATTGATTTTAAATTAATCAATCACTGACTGACACAAAGTCATTTTACTATTCAATCAACTTGCTTAATTTTCCCCATACTATCCAATGTGACACACTTTACATGGTAACATACCAATGTAGAATGCAGAACGCTAATCTATGGCTGAGGGACAGATTTGCACAGATTGTCCAATGTACAGTTGTAATGAGCTGCTGATGTCATCAAGAGAAGAGTAACCATTGGAAGGTTAGTCATTGCAATAAACAGCTGGAATAGGAAGGAAATGCAAGCAGGTTTCCAGTTCATTGTTCTGACAACTAATAAGCAAGGAGACACTGAGGATAGACATATATTGTTGTTCAAAAGAAAGAAACTGAAAGTACACAAAGCAATTTTTAGATTCAAGTTCCTTCATTAATTTATCCAACTGAAAATCTCAGTTCTCACCTTTGCTCGGTTGTTTCTGCCCGATGATGCGTTTCGCGGTACATCAGCGTCTGTATCCTCATCAGAAGCTACACTATCATAATCATGCTGATCATCACCAAAGTCGCTGTCAGGGCGATCATTTTGGTTTCGCAGAAGATAGTCAATATTTTCTGGATGAAAACAAGGGAGGTTAGCTTGAAAACTACAGCTTTATTTACTTTGCTTGTATTTAAAGGGCTAAGTTAATAATCAACAAAACTGTATGCCTGGAATTGCTGAGCAGATACTTCCCACAGATAGATTGAATTGGTAGATCAATAGATTTTCCCAATGAATCACAAAGCAACTGAAACGCATAGGTACAGCAACAGATCAGCAATTCTCAAATCTGGGAAATTTAAGAGATTCTGAAATGTACAAAGGATACATGACATTGATAATTGTTAGTAGCTTTCTGAAAGGATTCAGTAAACTAACAATATAATGAAATAAAAACAAGTTCTGTAAAAGCTCAATTGGTCTGGTAGCATCTATGAATAGAAATCAGAGTTAACATCTGTGGTCCGGTGACTCTCCCTCAGAACAGACAGTAGCTAGGAAAAGGTTGATTTTTATGCAGAAGATAGGGAGGGGGTAAGGATTAAATGATAGGTGGGGGGTTGTTTGCCCAAAGAAAGAGAAGAACTGTTGGACAAAGGAGTGGATAACAGTCTGGCTAGAAGGGTGAATAGCTGTTAACAATATGCAATGGCAGACTATGCAATATCAAGGTCTTATGTGGGGGTAAGGGGCTAGGACAGAGTTCAGATGCTAAAATTATTGAACTCTGTACAGAGTCCGGAGAGCTGCAGTATCCCCCAGCAGAAAATGAGGTTCTGTTCTTCCAGTTTGTGCTGAGCTTTGCTACAACACTGCAGCAAGCCTGAGACAGAAATGTTGACCAGGGAACAAGGTGATGTTTTAAAGTGGCAGGCAACAGGAAGCTCAGGGTCTTTTTTGTGAGAAGGTAGATGCTGCAAAGCAGTCACCCAAACTACATTTTGTTTCCCGAATGTAGAGTAGACCACACTGTGAGCAGCAAATGTAGTGGACTAGATTGTGTGAAAGGCAGGTAAAGTGCTGCTTCACCTGTAAGATATGTTTGGGCCCGAGGATATTGAGGAGGGAGGAGCTAAATGAGCAGGTGTTACAATTTCAATGGTTGCAGAGGAAGGTGCCATGCAGGGGTGTCGGAAATGAAGGAAGAATGGACCCTACAGAAGGCAACAAGGGAGGGGAGGGGAACGTGTGTGTGGTGGTGACATTCCTCCAGTGGTGGCAAAAATGGTGACTGAGGATCTTCTGGATGTAGATGCTGGTGTGATGTTGTTAAGGACAAGGGGGAAGCCTATCACTGTTAAGGGAAGTGCGGGAGATGAGTTGGACCCAGTTGAGGGCCCTGTCAAAAATGGCGCTGGTGAATCTTCAGTTGAGGAAGGAGGACATTTCGATGCTCCCTTGTCGAAGCTGGCCTCATCAGAACATGTGTGACACAGAGAGGAATTGGGAGAATGGAATGGAGTCTTTACAGGAAGCATGGTGTGAGGGTGTATTGTCCAGGCAGCTGCTGGAGTCAGTGGGTTTATCTTGGATATTAGTGGCCGCTCTATCCCCAGAAATGGTAACAGAGATGGTGAGGGATGGAAAGGAGGAGTCAGAGGTAAACCAAGTGAAACTGATGGTGTGGTGGAAACTGGAAATAATTGATGGATTTGGATTTTAACAATATAATGAAGCACCCAAAATGTTTGAAAAATCATGAGAAAGTGAGGACTGCAGATGCTGGAGATCAGAGTCGAGAGTACGGTGTTGGAAAAATTCAGCAGGCCAGGCAGCATCCGAGGAGCAGGAGAATCAACGTTTTGGGCTCAAAAGCCCTTCATCAGGAA
Source organism: Chiloscyllium plagiosum (assembly GCF_037043375.1). NCBI lineage: Eukaryota > Metazoa > Chordata > Chondrichthyes > Orectolobiformes > Hemiscylliidae > Chiloscyllium > Chiloscyllium plagiosum. The sequence continues at coordinate 21,569,152 of NW_028270169.1, forward strand.
TGAGGCCTGTGGGCTGAGAGATAAATGGGGGAGGGGTAGGGTGGAAGGTAGCTACCTTCCCCAAACCACCCCCCCTCCCATTTATCTTTCTCACCACCGCACCGCCCCCGCCCTCCCCCCCACACCCACCCTACACCCAATGGACTGAATGGCCTCTTTCCACACTGTAGGGATTCTATGATTCCAAATATATTTAATGGTGCTGATGTTTGAATGCTGTCACTGTACCTACTTATGCAAATAGAAAACATCCTGTCACACCCTTAACTTGGAGAGTCTTAAGGTTTAACAGGTAAGCCTCTTAGAGAACCTGGGCTTTATCTTTTAATGACATTGCTATCTGACTCTAATTAAGCTTATATTTAATTGTGATACTGAAAATATTAGGTGACACAGTAGTCATGATATCATTGAAGGTCATGTTGTAATTCAGCTTTTCTTCAAGACAGACAGTCTGCATGTATATCATCGCCCAGGGTAGTACAAATGGCCTAAGTATTCTTGGTCAATGGGACAGTTGGTCAAAGAGGTAGGCAGCAGGTGAGATGTATGGTGTGGGGGGTGGAGTGTCAAGCAAAATCTTGAAATAACTTTAGGTCCCATTTTTGATCAGTACATGGACTGGCACTGATGGATGCCTATGCAAAGGGTAGCTAGAAAGGTCAGAATCTAGCATAAGTAACAAATAATATAAAATGCCATACAGTGAGCCACTCTTCTAGATCATGAATGTATAATCCTGTGGAATTAAGATCATGATTTTTTTCCCCTAAGGTCTCAAACTGCAGTTTTTTTTTGCATGGAAATATGGTGATAGACTTCATGAACTGAATTAATACAATGCCAAAGATTTGCAAAAGTTCTTATATTTGCAAATCATTTTCTACCAGTAAGCTCGGATTATCAGATGAATCAGTGTGGAAGGCAAGGTACTTATAAATGTCTCTGGGCACCTTTTAAAAAAGAAATCTGAATTGTGTTGCAGAACATAATCTGTTCATGGTATCAGCTTTTTGTAAGGCAGCTAAAATGAGAGGGGTGTGAGGAAAGTAAACACTCTTAAGAATACAGGATATGCAGAATTAATTCCATTTAGACTCATTCATGTCTAGCAATGCAAATATTTCTGATCATACTTCACATAGGCTTCTAACTGAGAGAATGCCACAGAGACACCACCAGAGGTTCAGCCACTTAAAGGTTGCACATCCAATGAGTCAATGTCTCCTCCACTACACCCCTTAATAATATTCCAGAGATTGCAAGCGTGAATCAGTGTCTCACTGCACTACAATCTATTACAGTATCTGAAAGAATTTTGAATCGATTATGGTGCAGTCTAAAAACAAACAACTTGAATAAACATTTCATGATACAGGAATTGCAGCAGAAATACTGAACAAGTTACATCATTATTCCCTCATTCTTCATTAAACAGACTAGGTCAGAGAAAATATTCAAAACTGGTTAATACCAACAGCTCCACAAAACTGGACAGGAAAAAAACAGAAAGGTTAAGTGCTACCACTAACAAGTTTTAACAATCATATTTTTCGTTATGTTATATAATTATTGACAACATAAAATCTCAGTTAATCATCAATATATGAAAGTTCTTAAAAATTACTTACCTGTTGGACTACCTAATGTTTTTCCATGTTGCCTCCTCTTTGCATCACTCAGAATGTCGATAATCAGGGTTGCAAACTCACGGGCATTAAACCTAGCAAGTTTTTGTCGACCCTGAAAAGAATAATGTCACAGATATAATTAATCATTGATAAGTTCAGAGCTTTTCAAAGACAACAAGTTTTCTTTGTTATAAGTCTCAACTGAAGACATAAGCTTCCTTCTCTGCTCATGTTTTGCTCTTGCCCTCGTCTGGCCGCAGTCTGCTGACCCACTTTCAAATAGTTTTTAAAACCACACTACCAAAGTAACCAATGATCACTGGGATCACTTGAACCCAGCTGGAGAAATATGCAAGGCGTGCCAACAACTAAGCCAATCAAAAAACGTTGAAGAGATTTCAAAGGAGGGAAAAAAATACCAAATATTCGACAGAGACCACAGGGCCAGAGCATGCCAAGGAATAAACTGTTCATTGTTAAAAATAGATCAAATTTTTTTCTCATTTACAGCATCCATGCATACCAAAGAGAGTGGGCTGAAAAGAGAACGTGGAGTCACTGTAATCCTCCAAGGTTTTGTTGACCTGCTGCTATTCGTTATGTCAGTACAATTTTAAATCAGGATAGGAATTAGATTATTTCTCTTTGTATCAAAATCGTTTCTGAAAAAAAATTACTGGTTAAAAACTCTTTGCTGACACTGGATGTGAACCATTTTCTGCATTCTGCAATAGCGCTTCATTTTGTTCAGACGCATGCAAACTGTATTACAGCACACGGCATCTGGCATATACAAGCTTTTTAAAGAAATGCACACAAGAAAATGACAAAGACAAGTTGAAAAATATTGGTAGCTTAAACAAGTTAAACACTCAGCTGCCTCATATGTGAATTAAACAGGATTGTTCATTAGGTGCACAGACCTTGAAAAACTTTGAAAGAAACTTCAATCTGACAGATTCAAAAACATACATGTTGAACAAATATAATTGTTGGAGTTAAATGACTTGTAATCATATTCTAGTGCTGTGGACACATACTCACATGCAATCTACAGCTGACAGATCCAGGTTCTATTGCCAGTTTGCTGGTTTCAACAACGAACAGCTCTGTGTATATGCTTGAACAGGTGTGGACCTCTGCACTCAAGCCAATTCATGTTTATTGTTGAGAGCTTGGTCAGGAGAATCCATATTCTCCCAGTATGAAAGTAACAAAAAATGTAAAGTGCATAAGCAGAAGTTAATGGGAACCTGAATTCCAGACGCCATGACTGTTTTAGGATAATGGGAACTTTGAACCACTCCTTAAAAAAAAACAATTCGCACTTGGTTCTGTCAGAACTACCATACAAGTTACTCAGAAAAATAATGGACACAGGGCTGTATTGGAGATAGATGATTGGCCAAAAAGCTGATTTAAAAGATAGCTTCTTAAGGATGACATTAAATGAGAAGAGGGAGATAGTAAGGGAAATGGTGTAAGAAAGAGAGTGGAACCTAGTAGTTATTAGCAGTTTACACGGATGGTTGGAATGGTTGTGGATGATTGAAGTCATGAAGGGATCTAAACATGAGAAGGAGGATAGGTAACAATTAAGTAGGATTTGGTATTAGATAAAAGACATTGATTTGAGACGGAGTCAAAATTTAGGAGGTTGAAGGATGGGAGACAGCCTAGAGAACATTGGTATTCTCACAACTTGAGGTGACAAAAGTGTGGATTAGAGTTTTGGCAACAAGAATAAAAGAGTGATGGAAAAGGATAGACCAGATCTAAAAGTTGAAGTTCTAAATTGGAGGAAGGCCAATTTTGACTAGTTTGGCAGCGAATTTTCAAAAGCTGATTGGGTACAGATGTTCACAGGTAAAGGGACGGCTGGAAAATGGGAAGCCTTCAGAAATGAGATAATCAGAGCCTAGTGACAGTATATTCCTGTTAGGGTGAAACGAAAAGCTGGTAGGTGTAAGGAATGCTGGATGGACTAAAGAAATTGAGGGTTTGGTTAAGTAAAAGGAGGAAGCATATGTCAGGTAGAGACAGGATAGATCGAGTGAATCCTTAGAAGAGAATAATGGCAGTCGCAGTATACTTAAGATGGAAATCAGGAAGGCAAAAACGGGACACGAGACAGCTTTGGCAAATAGAGTTAAGGAGAATCCAAAGGGTTTTTACAAATACATTAAGGACAAAAGGGTAATTAGGGAGAGAATAGGGCCCCTCAAAGACCAGCAAGGTGGCCTTTGTGTTGAACAGGAGATGGGGGGGAAGATACTAAACAAGTATTTTGCATCAGTATTTACTGGGGTAAAGGACATGGAAGATACAGAATGTAGGGAAATAGATGGTGACACCTTGAAAACATGCCCACAGTACAGAGGAGGAAGTGCTGGATTTCTTGAAACGCATAAAAGTGGATAAATCCAGGACCTGATCAGGTGTATCCTAGAACTCTGTGGGAAGCTAGAGAAGTGATTGCTGGGTCTCTTGCTGAGATATTTGTATAGGCACAGGTGAGGTGCCGGAACACTGGAGGTTGGCTAACGTGGTGCCACTGTCTAAGAAAGATGGCAAGGACTAGCCAGGGAAGTATAGACCAGTAAGCCTGATGTCGGTGGTGGGCAAGTTGTTGGAGGGAATCCTGAGGGACAGGATGTATATGTATTTGGAAAAGCAAAGGACTGATTAGGGATAGTCAACATGGCTTTGTGTGTAGGAAATCATGTCTCACAAACTTGATTGAGTTTTTTTGCAGAAGTAACAAAGAGGATTGATGAGGGCAGAATGGTGGTGGTGATCGATATGGACTTCAGTAAGGCATTTGACAAGGCTCCCCATGGGAGTCTGGTGAGCAAAGTTAGATCTCTTGGAATACAGGGAGAACTCGCCATTTGGATACAGAACTGGCTCAAAGTTAGAAGACAGGGTGGTGGTGGAGGGCTGTTTTTCAGACTGGAGGCCGGTGGAGTGCCACAAGGATCGGTGCTGGGCCCACTACTTTTCATCATCTATATAAATGATTTGGATGTGAGCATAAGAGGTACAGTTAGTAAGTTTGCAGATGACAACGAAATTGGAGGTGTAGTGGACAGCGAAGAAGGTTATCTCATATTACAACAGCATCTTGACCAGATGGGGCAATGAGCTGAGAAGTGGCAGATGGAGTTTAATTTAGATAAATGCAAGGTGCTGCATTTTGGGAAAGCAAATCTTTACAGGACTTATACACTTAACGGTAAGGTTCTAGGGAGTGTTGCTGAACAAAGAGTCCTTGGAGTGCAGTTCATAGCTCCTTGAAAGTGGAGTCGCAGGTAGATAGGATAATGAAGGCGGCGTTTGGTATGCTTTCCTTTATTGGTCAGAGTAATGAGTACAGGAGTTGGGAGGTCATGTTGCGGTTGTACAGGACATTGGTTAGGCCACTGTTGGAATATTGCATGCAATTCTAGTCTCTTTCCTATCAGAAAGATGTTGTGAAACATGAAAGGGTTCAGAGAAGATTTACAAGGATGTTGCCAGGGTTGGAGGATTTGAGCTATAAGGAGAGGTTGAATAGGCAGGAGCGTTGGAGGCTATGGGGTGACCTTATAGAGGTTTACAAAATCATGAGGGGCATGAATAGGATAAATAGACAAGGTCTTTTCCCTGGGATGGGGAGTCCAGAACTAGAGGGCATAGGTTCAGAGTGAGAGGGGAAAGATATAAAAGAGACCTAAGGGGCAACGATTTCACAGAGGGTGGTACCTGTATGGAATGAGCTGCCAGAGGAACTGGAGGAGGATGGTACAATTGCAACATTTAAAAGGCATCTGGCTGGGTATATGAATAGGAAGGGTTTGGAGGGATATGGACCAGGTGCTGGCAGGTGCGACTAGATTGGGTTGGGATATCTAGTTGGCATGGATGAGTTGGACCAAAGGGTCTGTTTCCGCGCTGTACATCTCTATGACTCTAAATGTTATGCTAGAGACAGCAGCATGTGATATTAGAGGTAGACCTAGGTAGTCTTTAACAAATAGGATTTGTGATTAGGAAGTAGTAGTACAGATTCATATAGGATGCCAAGTTTGCAAGCTCAGTGAGCTTCAAGACCATGGCAACAGGAGACAAAAGATGTTGACTGCATACTTCCCAATGCTTAAACAAAGTAACTGGAGGATGATTTATTGACTGGATGCCTGAAAAGTAGTCTGACAACACAGAGTCGATGGGGGGTGGGGTGGGGTGGTGGTTCTGTTGTAAAATTGGGTACCATCAACATAGATGGGTAATAGTAAGGGTGCAAAAGAGCAGCCATTGCTGGAGATGTTTGGCTCATAGCTAAGCAAGGGCAATGTTCCTGAGGAAGACAATGCAGAAGGAGAATAGTACAACTGACCTCACAAGAAAAGGCTAAGAGAGGAAAAGGAGGTGTTTAATTTGTGACTGTGGTCAGTGCTGCAACATAGCAAGAAATTGATGGGAGAGATGGAAACAAGGGTTTAGATTTTGGAGATGGCCATATGTTCAAGGCAGCGAAGGGAAAGAATAACATGTAAAGATGGAGATTAAAGAGGGGTCTTTTTGAAGAGGTGGTGATGACGGCTGTTCTCGTTATATTTCTCTCATCTTTAATTGTCCAACTCACCCCACTAATTAAAGTTGATGGGCCAAGGACATCAACTACTAAAATTCGAAAAGCAGGGAACTAAAGGGAAGAAGGAATTGAACATAATGACAATTACTGGGGGAAAGACCTTCCCAGGATCCTAAAAGAATTAGCTGCAGAGATACTGGAAACATTGTTTGCAGTCATCCAAAATTCCCTACATTTCAGAAGGTTCTAAGTGTATTGTAAAAGGATGTGGTACAGTAAGCAGGAAACTACAGGCCAGATAACCCAACACCTGTACATTGAAAAAATTGTGGAATCCATTACTCAGGAGGCAGCAACATTTAGGAAGTCCTTGTTCAGTAAGGCAGACTCAACATGGTTCTATAACAGGATCTATAACACGTTTTGACAAACGTGCTCTTTGAGGATAGAAGAATCAGGTGGATAAATGGGATTTTCAAAGGACACGAGGTGCAACATAAAAGGTTACTAGTGTCCCAATTTGGCCACAACAGTATTAATGGAGACAGACTGTAGAGTGCTATGTTGCAAAGAAATGCCTTTGTACATGAAATCACAAAAAAGGATAGCATGTCAGTACAAATAATTAAGCAAGCAAATAAACATTGGAGAGAGATGGACTATAAAAGTATGGAAGTCTTGTTACAACTGTACAGAGAATTAGTGACACTAAACCCAAAGTATGGGAGAAAGTGGGGACTGCAGATGCTGGAAATCAGAGTCGAAAAGTGTAGTGTTGGAAAAACATAGCAGGTCAGGCAGCATCTGAGGAGCAGGAGAGTTGACGTTTCAGGCATAAGCCCTTCATCAGCAATCATTCCTGATGAAGGGCTTATGCCCAAAACGTCAACTGCTCCCGAGTGCTGCCTGACTTGCTGTGCTTTTCCAGTGCCACAGTTTTCAACTCTACATCTTAAGTATGATGACTAAAATTCACTACTTTGGGGGAAAAAAATCATCTTTGTAATCATATCTTTTTCTATAATTTTATACATACTTTTAAAGATCAATGAATAGTCCATGGACTGAATGAAGTAAAATGTAAAATCTAAATATATTAAAGCAGAAACCATGAAGCTTAGAGAAGAACAAAAGATTTGCATTTCTAACACTCTGATTTATGACTTTCATTTTGAGATACTGATAAACCTGAAATTAAAAAAGCTGTAGCATTTGTTGCATACCACTTTATTCCTGTAAAACATTGTTGCTTCAAATGCTTTAAAAGTCATGTATTGGATGTCATCCATGAATACCTAATCTTCACTGTAACATGAGTTAGAGATGGAAATTTTGGACACAACAACCACCAACATTGAAATGATGATCAGAAAGTTCAGTAACTCAGTTACAGCATGTCCTTCTTGTGTGACTTTCATACCAATGCCGCATCTCAACAATTAGCGATTACAATTTTACTCCTTCCCTTCACAAAGCCATCACTAACATCTCCAGGTCTAAAACTTCTCCCACTCAAGTCAACAAATATCAACAACTGCTGTGAGGTTGCTTGCTGCAGACAGTATCCTCCCAATAGTTAAATAAGGTAGCAGTTTGTTAGAACAAAAATATCTTTTGAAGTCTTTCCTAAATTTGTAACTGCACTTGGAGTGGTTTGCATTACTGCTTCAGAGCACCAGGGACCTGGGTTCGAAACCAGATACCAGTGACTGTGTGGAATCTGCACATTCTCTGCATGAGTTTCTGCTGGGGACACTGGTTTCCTCCGACAGTCCAAACACGTGCAGGTTAGGTCGATTGACCATGTGGATTGTCCGGCAGAGACCAGAGATGTGCAGAATGGGTAGGTTGGTCACGTTAAATGAGGGGATGGGTTTAGGCGGGACACTCTTAAGAGGGTTGGTGCAGACTCGTGGGCCGAATGGCCTCTATCAGCACTGTAGGGGCTCGATGATTTCATGACTTTTGTTTTCTCATGCTGGTGTATTGCTGAATAGGCAAAAGACTTTCCAATAAACAGTTATCCTAACTGGATTGAGTATTGACAGGCTACTTGAACAGGAAGGCAATTGCTGAAGCAGACAGTGGTACAAGCAAAGTGAGAGAATACTGGCTTGTATACTCTTGACTTTTACTTTAAGGACTGTTGTGGTTCCTTTACAACATTTTCAGTGGAGATCATAAAAAAAGAAACTGGAAAAGAGCAAAAGAAATGGAAGGAGGCAATAGAGACAACACATGGTGAGTCACCAAGCATGTAAGCGGCAGGAAAGGCATCACCCAGTTCCAAGGAAGCTAGGGTCCCTATAGATTTCTGAAGGGAATTCAATAGAAGTCTAGAATGACCGACATCTCTGCACACGGATATGTTTAGTGAAACAGCATATCTGCCAGACAGCCTTCTGGCACTGTCAAGAAACATGGAAGACACCAAACCCCACACTACTGCCAGACAGAGAAGACAAAGAACTTATTACGACAAAAAAAAAACAGTTGCACCAGAGGGAGAACAGAAGAGACACATTTACAAGGAAGCATCTGTAATACAGTTGTAAAGGACAGAAAGCTGGACACAAGTTAGCAGCACTGGGAATTGGATAATTTTACTGCTGCTGCTTCAGTTTTGTCACAGTAGACATGACATTTCAAAGTTTATTAAAGGGTCTGATAAAGATGTCCAAGAGAAATTTGTCATCAAAACAGGTGTGAATCTCACTAAGGAGGTGCTGTTCCCATGATGACCATATCTGGGGATCTTAGAAGAAACATGCCTGCCAGTGAATGAAAGCAGACGGTCAAACTGTTCAAGTTGGAAAAGCTGTCATATTACACGTGGTGCCACATTTGTGCAGGGTGTAGTTCAAGTACCTGTGGCTGCCTAAGACATATCTTTATTGTATCAACTATTTAGAATGAAAGTTACCTTTTCATTTGAAATACAGCAAACTTCTGTTTTAGCCAGCACGGTATGAACTAGCACTCTCAATAAACTGAGAAAAATTATATACCTTAAATACCAAAAGATTACTATATTACTGTGATCATCCGCAACAGTGGGTTGAGGGTGCAAGTGAGACAGCTCTCTGCTGGTAAACTTTATTTAAGGCAAGATGGCATTATTATGTCAGTGATTTATGCTGTAAATAAAGTATAACAGCAATGGGTATAACCCCCGCATTATGTTTCTATTATTTAGTGTGTGTTTTTACATTGATTCTGTGGACCTCTTGATCAATTGGAATATTCAATCAACTTGCACACTCCTAGCCCCATAGGTGCTCGTTAGTAAAAGGTCTGCAGTATCTTTTGCCTGTAAATTCACAACTAACATGCATGGATTCTGATTCTTTATATTAACTGGCAAAAGTGAAATCTTGCTGATATTTTCTTCATTTCGGGATCTTAGAGTAAACTTGGTTATTGTGCTTTCTGGTTTCCCCTTAGAGGTTGTAACAGGATGCTTTACAGCAAGATTCCTGGTTAATCCTATCAGAAGATCTGAAGGAGAGTCATATTTATTTTTTTCTTTCCAGATCTAGAATAGCCTGTTCTTTTGATGATTCTACCACATTTTTCTAAAAAAAATGGTTTTGTATATATTTCACAAACACATCCTTCAAACTACTCTGGTTAATATAGTCTGTCCAGTTTATATGAAAATTAAAAATCCTCAGGATTATGGTATTGCTTGTGTTTTATGATCCTCCAATTAGCCATCTATACTTTGTCAGTACTTTGATTACTGTTAGGGAATCTCTAAACCAATGCGACCAATGCTTGCTGATCTTATATGACTGAATTTCAAACCTGGGATCATCTTGATCTGAACATCTCAATACCACTGTGCATTTACTCAGGAAGTGATCTTAAATTCCACAGATACCTAAGTCTGTTAACAAGCAGATTCTTGTGGTGATGAAAATTGCTGCTGTGTTTGCTTACCTCAGTGGCTGAAATTCATAAGTAATCCATCATTTGTGAATTCTTTTGAGAAACTTCAAGAGATTGTGCTATGGAAGTGGATGCCTTTATTTCTGTCTCTTAATTTCACATACACCACATGATAAAGTTTAGCATGGTCATCAAGAAGCAGTCACTTCACAGGAAATTTTAAATTGAAATGTTGACAGTATGGTGGATAAGAGATTTTAAACTTTATTCAAGGGTTCAATGAAAGTAACATTTTACAAGGTGCTTCTTTTTAAAACAAATAAGCTTGCAACAGAAGAAATTAACTGGTTAATTCACACTTCTACAATCTAACCCCTGAAACAATAATCTTAGGAAATAAACTTTACTATTAAATTGAAGTTTCCTCACTGACATGCCTATCCAAAACCCTTAGATTTTTCCCATCCACAAAACAAGTGTCAAAAAGGACAGTCATATTAGAAATTTGTAACAATGCAGTACATTGAGTCCATTTTGCAGCAGAGGATGGCACAATACTAACAGAGCTACTTTTAAATTTCTTTTAACCATTCAACTTCTAGGAACTTAACTGAATACAAAAACACCTTTCACATGCACACTTGTTGAATTTATCTTTCACTTGAAGATTAGATTACTCATTTTACTGTTCAAACATTCCTAAACCAAGGCCTTTTAAAAAAAAGGCTAATAAAGTTCAAATATCAGCTTATTTTTGCAGTTATTTGGCAAATGAAGTTACAAGACTGCAATGGCTTAAACCTTTTGTGGAAAAGATTGACAATCAATTCTAAGAAATAGTGCAGCAAAATACAATCTCATATCAGCAGAAGCACTAAAGTCATACAATATTAATTTCTTATGTTGTGCTTCCTATTATGAATTCAGCTGTGATATGCACTTATACTGAAGTGTTGTCAGGTACCAGATGAAGTTGGTATTATTTCACAAAATAAGTTTACATATATAAAAGCTGAGTGTCAAATCTGAAGAACAGTGTATTATGAAGGTGTAGAGGTGTACTGCACCTTTAAGAGAGACTGGAAGCTGGCACGGGCTTAGAGAGGCATAGAGTGCGCTGAAAGAATTTAAAATGTGCATTTGACTGTGAAACCAATAGTGCAGATGAGTTGCCATGGTATACAACAACTTCAAATTTTGCCAGTTTAAAATTATGTTCCAATATATCAAAATCCAATCAAATTTGAATGTAGTGTTTTGATGACATCAAGCCAATGAAATGATCCAATGCTTTGGGGTATAAAACCAACATTTTGAACAGTTAGGGGGAGAACAGCAAAGAGCGCCAACAAGTACAGACTGCTAGCCAAATAGCTCTCTGAAAGGTATCTGCATAGAAGAAATTTGTGCAGCAGAACATTAAAGTTGACCTAGAGAAACCTACAGAGAACGTTCGACATCTGAAAACTATACCTGTATTTGAAATTGATTTTGCCGTAAATGTGAGAGAGAATTTATCGGACCAGTATTGTAGAGTGGGAGGTAAAAGATAGGTTTAAGAGAAAGGAGTCATAAATAATGGTTTTAATGTTCTCTGTTGGTCTGAAAGAAGAAAATTGTTAATTTTTACTTTAAATAGTTAAATCTGGGATAGCTCTTGGCCTTTCGAACTTTAACAGAATACGGCATGAGGTGAGCTTGAGAGTGTGTCAGGTTTAAATTAACAGAGAGGTTTGCCCAGTATCAAGTGAAAAAGACACCTTTACAGTACCAGAAAATTCCAAGTACATAAATCAAGTCATAAAACAAGATTATGATTGAGAGATGTATATAGCCAGTCTGTCAAAACTGAATCAATATTCAACTAAGACATTAATAACATTTTGCTTGGTTGTAAGCAAGCAACAGCAACCTGATGACAGATGTAGTCATCGATTTTCAACTAGTAATGCTCTTGTACAGTCAAGTCATTGTATTGAAAAATCAGTACTGCATTCCCGCTTCCTTCTCTAAATATAAATTTAGGCAAAAGTGTTCAACCAAATTTGACAAAACCCTCATAAATCAGTTGGAGGTAACTTCATTAGGGTGAACTAGTAGTCCAGCTCGCTTAATAGTGCTGTGCCTGTAAACAGATTATTCCTAATCTCGATCATACTGTCAAAAGGAGGGACCAAGCAAACATTATTAAAATTACAAGATCTCACTCTCACACACCTTCCTAAAGATCAATTCCACTAGAACAAATGTTGAAGGATGGGTAAAACAGAAACAAATTAAAGAACTGTGAATGAGCTAATTTCCCTCTCCTCTTATCCAGCATTCATTCTTTCCTATTAAAATATATAATGCATTATAATATGGATCTGATGTATACAACATTCATATGAATACATATAACTTTATACATTATTTTAGATATATGTTTGCACATTCTCCCAGTGTCTGCATGGGATTCCTCCGGGTGCTCTGGTTTCCTTCCACAGTCCAAAAAAAATGTGCAGGTTAGGTGAATTGGCCATGCTAAATTGCCCGTAGTGTTAGGTGAAGGAGTAAATGTAGGGGAATGGGTCTGGGTGAGTTGCGCTTCGGCGGGTCGGTGTGGACTTGTTCGGCCGAAGGGCCAGTTTCCACACTAAGTAAGAAAGTAAGTAAGTAAACATGCAAAAATATATTTTATAGACTAGTATTCTAACATACCTGGTTCCTGGTTGCAGAATATTCTGGATTCACTGGAAGAAAAGGAACAGCACTACGTTCAGTCACTAATGTGCTATGATTCTGGGTGGCCAGCCACACTGCAAATACAGCAAGTTCATAGTATTAGCAAAGAAGCTAGGACTGAATGAAAATAACATTTTACAAGCTGAGGTGCTTTTTTTAAAAAAAAACCTTGCTGTAGATGAAATTAATTGGTTAAGTCACACTATTACTTTTGATTAATATAGCCCAACAGGGAAGATCAAGTCTGCTTTATTATCTGGCTGCAAACTTAAAACTTTGAGATTTCCCTTGCTAACATGGAGCAAGAGCAGTTTTTATCTAAATGTGGTACAAACTAAAAGACCCAAAACTATTTCAGCTGCAAACCAGCGATGCTAGATTTACCTCAGAATTAGATGAGTATATTAAAGAATTGCATTATGTAACAACTGTCTTAAATCAACAGATTCATCAATCTAATTACCAGCAAAACTAGGATACAGACTTACAAGTTTAAATTTACATCACTTCTCAGTTACTTTATTTAACTTTCCGATAACAAAAGTGATCTGGTGCAGAGCAAAAGTTGTATCAATATAATCATTATAGGCCTCGGGGTCATATTAAAAGCCTTCAGTATTTTTAGCATTCTCTAGTGGTTACAAATGTACAAAGCATCTAGTGACTTTGTTCCACATTCATTATAATTAGGATCAATACAAAATTATTTAGGAGATAGTGAACCATGAAATTATTAACCTGTTCTCCTTGCAGACACTGGAGATTTGAAGATCATGCTTTTCCAGTCCACAGTGAAATTCCAAACTTTGCAACAGAGCAATCAAATGATGGCTGTCACTAAGTGTGTCTGTGTGTTCAATATTTACAATGTAATGCAGCGGTACCAGAAATAATTAACAGGTCTTCAGTTTTGCTTTTCTTTTCCAAAATACAATTCAAAGTTTTATGATTTTCCCATTCCTCAAATACCCTATCCCAGATTTCATGGTCAGTAGCAAAATGAGGCATTTGCCACTGCCCTTGAAGAAAAATGCCCACATTGATCTGTGGCAAGAATTTTTCCTTTCCCAACAACTGTTTGAAACTGGTGCCAAGTCATAGGGATTGTCAGGCATCCAGCAATGATTCTTGTCAACATCCAAGGGGTAAGCAGCTCATCACACTGATTTATTCACAGACAGTAAACCAGGAAGCAAAACAGAGTTCCATTCTTAATCAAAATTTTTATAAGTGGAAAAAGAATTGGGATTAAGGCAGCTGATATAGCAAATACATTTTTAGAAATTAATTTATTCAGCTATATTGGAGAAATTGGATATTCTCCTAATATGAAATCAGTTTTCTTTTAAGACAAGTGAGGCTGTTCAGTCGTAATTATTAAGTTAATGTGTCATTAAAAAATATTACACTTCACTTAACAAGGCAAAACTTTTTCAAGAGTTTATATAGCAAGTTTAAAGGCATTAAAAGATAATTTCATGTCAGTTCAGTGATTTCTACTTGATTGCAGTCTTGAAACAAGGATGGGTGTGGAGGCAGAGATAAGGCAGGCTGAAATGGTATCATTAATGTACCCTATGACAAAGCATAGGATCACTGACAGCAACTTCTGAATTTTCAAATTTAACTACATGTATGAACTCCAGATTTTACTGTCAGTGTAGTAATTGACAACTAACACTAATTTGCACTGTTGTTACCACAGCAAAATCCAGGTATGTGCCTGAATGCAAAACCTCTATAAATCTGTCAAGAGCTATGATGTGCTGGAGGGAAAAAAAAGTATAATGAACCTTAAAATGACCTATGCAAAGGTATGTACCTCTGGATACAATCTGCCATTCTTTCAGATGTATTGTTCACAAATTTAGATCGAATATAGCGTCACTAAAATAAAAATCTTAGGATTTTAACTGGAAGCACAGAATCTAATTAAACGGGTAGCATAATTTAGCCCCTTGTTCCACTCTAATTCTCTCACAGAATTATCCATTTAGTTCTTTCCCCTTATGCTTTAAGTACATTTATTTTCCAAATAATTGTCCACTTCCCTTTGCATGTAATGGAAGCTTTGTTTGCTACCATATTTTGTAGGACAGGGGAATATCCTGTTAATGTAGGAAAATGTTTCTTCTAATTAATCCCTCATTTTTTTTTGGTGAGAGGGCGGGTGGCAGTGGGGGAAGAGGTGAGGGGTTTAAATTTATAAGTGACTTCCTTAGAATATAATAGGTACAATTTTAAAAACATGCATGCAGTAGCCTGATCAAATTTATGCTTCAAATATATTTTTATTATATGTAAATGTAGACCCATAAACGACAACTAAATTAAGCATGAAAGCATACTTTGAAAACCTAAAAATCAAAGAACAGATTTATTAAGAATCTGGTCCTTGAGTTGGCTGTTCAAATGACTAGCCTGCCTGAATCTTAAATCAAAAGCTTTAAAAAGCACTTGCAAAGTTAAAAGCTTCAATATATTTTGTCGAAATGAATCATTCTGATGCTATGCCATCAATGTGGTTGACTCTTAATTGCCCTCTGGGCAATTAATGTTGGCCTAGCCAGCAACACACTCATCCCATGAATGAATGAAATAAATAAAGTTCTGTGCGGTCAGTGGACTTATTTGCCAACACTGCTTTATAGGAGAAATGTATTAACAGCTTGCAAACTAACTTATTTCAATGCTTTCCTGCAATATAGCCAGGTAATTTTGAGTTTGTCTCCGGAACAGTAATTCACCCTGGTGCCATGCAACTCAAAATACTTGGAAGCTTAGAACTAGAAAACAAGTCTATCTACTCTGTTCAGTTTCACAAAAATAAGTATAAATACCACAAAGTGCGTCACAAGAGCATCTGTATTGAAAACTGAGATATAATTGGGTCTCAATAATTCAGAGTACGCAATACATGTTCGAATAGCTGTTATCAGTGATATCCAAACATTACTGGAGGCACTGGTTTCTGCAAAGACCTGGGCACTGACAACATTCCAGCGAAAGTATTGATGATTTGCGCTCCACTAGTCAAGCTGTTTGAGTACAGCTACAACACTGGCATTTACCTGAAACTTGGAAAATTTCCAGGTAAGCCCAAATAGACACAAAGCAGGACAAATCCAACCTGGCCAATTACCTGCTCATCAGTTTCTCTTGATTATCAGTAAAGTGATGAAAGTTGTCATCAACAGTGCTATTAAATAGCATTTCCTCAGCAACAACCTGCTCACAGATGCCACATTAGTGATTTGTCAGCTCTTGACCTCATTACAACCTTGGTGCAAACATGGAGAAAAGAGCTGAATTTCAGAGGTGAGGCAAGGGTGACAACCCTTGACATCAAGGCCACATGCGATCAAGTGTGGCATCAAGGGTCCGTGCAAAACTGGTATCAGTATGGATCAGAAGGGGAACTGGTTGCGATTGTTTGAGGTCAGTCATCCCAGGACTCAGAGAGGGGCTTTTCAGTGTAGTGCCCAAACCATCAGCAACTGCTTCGTCAACAACCTTCCCTCCATCATGAGGTCAGAAGTGAGCAAGTTTGTTTATGATTGTACAATGTTCAGCACCATTCGTGACTCCTTAGATACTGAAACAATCTATGTCCAAATGTAACAAAACCTGGACTATATCCAGACATAAGTAAAAGTGGCAGCAACATTCGTGTCACACAAATGCCAAGCAATGGCCATCCCCACTAATGCATAATCTAACAAATACCCTTCATCATTATCATCACTGAATCACCCACTATTAACAAAAAGACAAGGCAAATGTTTAATGTGGATAAATGTGAGGAATGGCATTTTGGTAAAAACAAACAAAGGCAGGTCTTATACAATTAAAAGTAAGGCCTTGGGTATTGTTGCAGAACAGATAAACCTAGGGACGCAGATATGTAATTTTTAAAAGTTTGCATCACACAGATAGCTTGGTTTAACATGCCTGCCTTCATTGCTCAGACCTTGCTGTATAGGAGTTGGAACATTATGTTTAGGTTGTACAGGATATTGGTGAGGCCTCTGCTGGAGTAGTGTCCAGTTCTGATCTCCCTGTTATAGGAAGGATATTATTAAGCTGGAGAGGGTTCAGGAGAGATTTACTAGGATGGTGCCAGGAATGGAGGGTTTAAGTTAAGGATAGGTTGGCCTATTTCACTGGAGCGTAAGAGGTTGAAGGGTGACCTTATTGAGGTTTATAAAATCATGAGGGGGATTGATAAGGTGAATGGCAGGTGTCTTTTTGCTCGGATGGGGCATATTTTTAATGTGAGAGGAGGAAGATTTAAAAAAGACATGGAGGAATTTTTTATTCTTTACACAGAGTGATTCGTATATGGAATGAACGTCCAAAGGAAATGGTGATTGCAGGTACAGTTACAACAATTAATGATATTTAGATAAATATATGAATAAAAACAGTGTGGAGATATATGGGTCACCTGCGAGCAAGTGGGACTAGTTAAGTTTGGGATTATGGTCCAACCAGTCCATGCTGACCAAAGGGTCTGTTTCCATGCTATATTACTATGACTCTGTAAGTGAAGTGGCAAGTTGAATTAAAACTGCCTTTCCGCTCAACTACTTCTTCCCTCACTAAGAAATTAAGTCATCAACTTCAGAACGCTGAATGATTATGAGCTTTTTGGTTTAAAATGCAACCATATTGAACTACAAGATAGGATTTAAAATATACATAGGAATGCATGTAATTTCATTAAAAAATCTTTATTTAAAGCTTCAGATGTCAAAGTATAATTTTTATCTGCACTTATACTAGTTTTTAAAAAAAATACATTTCTCTGTGGAAATAGTCAAAGTATGTCACAAATGAAGCTATTAAGTAATAAATTAAATTCCTACACATTTGCAATTCTATTACATATATGTATAAAATACTTTTATTTATTGATAAATTCAAGTTTATTAAAACAACATTTTACCATTATATCTGCATAAAGCAAATTATAACATATCTGCTTTAATTAAGATTTGTTTTAACAGCAAGTAATGAAGCTGTGTGGGGAATGGTCTAATGGTTTACCGAAAACATGGTACTCCAATATGACACAATCAGATTGTGCATACTGACATTGAAGGGAAAAAGAAGTCAAAAGCAATTCAGCTGGTGACTATATAGTTTACTATTAATTAAATTCTCACACATCAGCAGGCTCCGTTTTCTCTTCCAAATCAGCCTTCTTGAGATGACGTCACTTAATATTTACATGAACAGTACTGTCAGAAGGCAGTTCTTGTTAAAGAAACAACTATTTGACTTTACAAAAATTTGAAATAATGTTAACAGAACTGGCTACTTATGCTTTTCACATGATTCAACACACACCACATGGTTGACTTCAGAATTTCGCTTTCTGTTGCATTGGTAATGATGAGAATTACAAACATCTGCTTGGCAGTGAAAGCTAAAACTAAAAAACGTGCAGTAGCTTCGTCCTACAGCGTGCAGACAATAGATTACCCATCTACATACATTATTGGAAGGATATCTTTATTGTGCTGTAAATGTGAAACTTCAAAAAGGCTCTGTGGAACACATTAAGCTTAATAACTGAATGCATTGAAGCATTTATAGAAGTGCCTTCCGAATTTTCGAAAGTTCATAATTGAAAACATGCAATAGATAATGACTGTACTTAGTATGAAGCGACCCAGTCACAGATACTGTATAAAGTACCAAAATAATGAACATTTTAATCTCAGACTAAAGTAACAGTAAAATATACATATCTTAATTTTTACACTATTAGATATTCCAGTATAGATGATTAAGTGTGCAATTATACATTCTTGTCCTGCCAGAATCAATTTTAGAATGAAACACTTGCTGGTCTTTAAGGAGCAAGATACTTAAAAAATTCCAACAATACAACAGTCAAAGTTTACATTTTGTTTTCAACTCATTAATATTTTATGTCCTGTAAGATAAGGGGTCTGAGTGCTAGAAAGTCGAAAAAACCTTGCACTATTGATCCCAATCAGCATCAACCATTCCAAAACTAGCAACTGTAGAGGTCCTATTGCTCCTTATGTTTCTGTGCCTGAAAAACCAACTTCCCAAGGTCTCTTGCTCTTCTGCATCACTGTGATGGTTTCTATGTCCCACAGCAACCATTTGCCTGGCTGGAGTGGGGCTGCCAATTTAGCTAAAACATGGGTGACTTTGCAGTAAAATACTTTCAGTTCAGGTGACCATTTGAACTTGCTCCTGCAACAGTCCTGTCATTTTCTTTAGTTTAAATGCATTCACCAAAAATTGTATTTTTACAATAACATAGCAGAATTAAATTTTAAAAATCTATCCATTCATTTCTCATCTAGACCTGATCTAAGTTCTGCAGCTACTATAGGGATTGAATTAGTTTCCTTCGCACACCAACTGTTCGTAAACCTTGATCCAATTACCATCACACATGTTCACATCACGAAAGTACTTTGACAAAGTATTGTCAAAAAAAAACAGTTCTTTGAAGTACTATTCTCATTTAGACTTGCAAGAACTTGACAAATGCAGCTGTCAGCTATAAAACTCCATTTGATGAATATACCAAAGCTCTTCCCTAACCCTATTGACAGTATTTGCCTTTTTGCTGTTCTATTTGTGAATGTATGAAAGAGGGAAACACACACAATTCAAAACCTATGCAATTCAAACACAACATTACTTACAATATTGTCCCTCCCTCCGATAGTTAAAATTCAACCATTAACTGGCCAAGGCAAGTATTTTAGACAAATGAAAACAAGAAATTGCTGAAGAAACCAGAATTAACGTCGAGTCCAGTGGCCCCCTCAGTTCTGAAGAAGGGTCCATGTGGCGACGAAGTTCAGTCTTCACATTGATAACACAATACATCATGTGTTGAACTATCACTGGGATAACTGGGACACATTGTGCCCACATATGTCCTGTACATAAAAAGCAGGACAAATCCAACCCGGCCAATTATTACCACATCAGTCTACTCTGGATCATCAGTAAAGTGATGGAAGGGGTCATTAATATTGCTTTCAACCAGCATCTGCTCAGCAACACCCAGTTTGGGTTCAGCCAGGGCCACTCAGCTCCTGACCTCATTAAACATGGTTCAAACATGGACAAAATAGCTAAATTCCAGAGGTGAAGTGAGAGTGACAGCCCTTGACATCAAAGCCACATTCAACTGGGTGTGGCAGCAAGTAGCCCAAGTAAAACAGGAATCTATGGGTAAAGGGTGCAAACTCACCACTGGTTGTGGTTGTTGGAGTCAGTCATCTCTGCTCCAGGATATTTCTACATGGGCTCTTCAGGGTAGTCTTCTTAACCCAACCACCTTCAGTTGCTTCATTAATGACCTTCCCTCAAAATGTCAGTAGTGTGGAAGTATGCCAATGACTGCACAACGCCCAGCACCATTTGTGACTACTCAGATACTGAAGCAGTCCATATTCAAATGCAACAATATTTGGACAATATCTAGGCTTGGGCTGACCAGTAACATTCACATTGCACAAACACCAGGCAATGACCATAAGAATCTGTCAATCTAACCACTGCCCCACGACATTCGACAGTATTACTATCACTGAATCACCATTAGCAATATCCCTGGGGATTACCATTGACCAGAAACTCAACTGGGCCTGCCACATAAACACTGGCTCCAAGAGCAGGTCAGAGGCTAGGAAAACTGTGGTGAGTAACTCATCTGTTCAGTCCTCAAAGCGTCTCCATCATCTACAAGGCACAAGTCAGGAGTGTGATGGAATACTTCTGACTTGTCTGGATGGGTGCAGCTCCAGTAACACTCAAAGCTCAATACTATCCAGGCCAAAGAAGCCCACTTGATTGGCACCAAATCCACAAGCATCCACTCCCTCCATCACAGATGCTCAGTAGCAGTACTGTGTACTATCCACAAGATGCACCACAGAAATTCAAAGATCTTCAGAATAGATCTTTCAATCCATGACTACTTCCATCTAGAAGATATGGGCAGAAGATACATTGAAATACCACCCCCTGCTAATTCCTCTGCAAGCCACTCACTATACATACTTGAAAGTATATCACCATTCCTTCACTGTCACTGGGTCAAAATCCTGGAATTCCCTCCCTAATGGCATTGTGGGCTATCACCACCTTCTCAAGGCCAACTAGGATAGGCACGAAAGCTGGCCAGTTAGTAATGTCCATGTCCCATGAGTGAATAATGAAGAAAAACAGATCTAACAATTCAAAACTGGGCATCCAATGAGGCTTTGTGGTTCATCAGCAGCAACAGAATCATACGCAAACACAATCTGCAACCTCATTGCCTGGCAGAGCTCCAATCTACCACTACTATTAAACCTTGGGACCACCCATGGCTCAATAAAAGCTGCAGGAAGGCATGGCAGGGACAGCACCAAGTGTAACTAATAGAGATATCAACCCGATGGAAAATTCTCCAGGTATGTCCTGCACACAAAAAACAGGACTAATCCAAACTGATCAACAACTGCCCCATCAGTCTACTCTTGATAATCAGTAAAGGGATGGAAGGTGTCATCAACAGTGCTATCAATGAGCACCTGCTCAGCAATAACCTGCTTAGTGATGTCCAGTTTGAGTTCCCCAAAGGCCACTCAGCTCCTGACCTCACGACAGCTTTGGTTCAAATATGAACAAAAAAGAGCTGAATTCCAAAGGTTAGGTGAGAATGATGGCCCTTTTATATCAAGGCTACATTTGACCGAGTGTGGCATCAAGTAACCCTGGCAAAACTGGATTTAATAGGAAGCTGGGAGAAAGCTCTCTACTGGTTGGAATCACAGCTGGAAAATGGTTCTAGTTGTTGGAGATCAGTCACCTCAGCTCCAGGACATCTCTGCAGGAGATCTTCAGGCTGGTGTCTTGACCCAATCATCTGCAGATGTCTCATTAATGATGTTCCCTCCATCATAAGGTCCGAAATGGGGATGTTCACTTAAGATTGCATTATGTTCAGCACCATTTGTGACTTCTCAGACACTGAAACAGAAATTATGTCCAAATGCAATAAGATCAGGACAACATCCAGGTGCTGGTTGAAAAGTGGCAAATAACACTCGCACCACACGAACGTAAGCCTGTCCATCATCTACAAGGCTCAAGACAGGATTGTGATGGAATACTCCCCATTTGCCTGGATGAGTGCAGTTCAAACAACACTCAAGAAGCTTGACATAATCCAAGATAAAGCAGCCACTCGATTGGTACTACATTCACAACCAATTATTCCATATTGACACTCAGTCGCAGTAGTGTACAATCTACAAGATACACTCCAGAAATTCTCTCAAGATCCTTAGATAGCACCTTCCAAATCCATGACCACTTCCATTTAGAAGGACAAGGACAGTAAACACATGGAACACCACCGTCTGCAACTTCCCCTCCAAACTACTCACCATCCTGGACTTTGAATTATATTATTGTTCCTTCATGGCAACTGGGTCAAAAACCTAGAATTACCTCATTAATGGCATCGTGGGTCTACCCACAGCACATGGACTGCAGTGGTCCAAGGAGGCAGCATACCACCACCACCTCCAAGGCAACAAGGGACAGTTAATAAATGCTGGCCCAGCCAAAGATGTCCATGCTATATGAATGAGATTTTTAAAAAGATCACAACACAGCTGAAATAAATTGAAGACCAACACCACTTAGGAATATAAAACCAATGTTTGCAACTCCTCCCCCACATCAAAGAAAATGTCTGGAGTACAATGCATATGTTAATCATAGCTACATTTTTTTTTAAGATAAAGCATTGCTTCAGAGGTTTCCGATGACAATTCATCAAGATAGTTTAGAAAGATAAGACCAGACTAGAGATGTTTGAGAAAAATTCTTTGACAAAGTGACAAATATGGAGGAAATGCACTCAGGGACTTTCAAAAAGCATTTGACAAGGTGTTTCAAGGGAGAACATTTAAGGGACGCGGATTTAGAAGAAAACCATATTTATGTAAAATATGTGATACTAGTGTGGTATCCCACAGGTTCTGTTCACTATAAACATCTTGTATATGGGGTTACTAAACTAGAGGCATATTGAACTACTGAGCAAATGACACTAAGAGAAATTAATGAAATGGTGGAATAGTGGGAAACAAGGTCAAATGTCAATGGTGTCAATAAATGAATATTTATTAGTTGCTTTAAAATAAAATTATACTTAGGATGAAGAAAATCTGGATGTGAAAGAACACAAAACTGGAGTGGTACGTGTTCAAGTGTTGAGTAGATAAGCCCATAAAAAGCTAGTGGAATACTAGGTTTTAAAAGATACAGAATATTAAAACCAATATGTAATGGTTTTATATGAATACAAACTTACTAAGTTCATAGCTGAAGCACCGTGTGCATTTTGAGCTCCATGCAGTAGGATGGATGCTGAAGCAATGAAGATGTAAAGCGCAAATTCACTTGATTATGAGGACTACAAATCCAAACAAAGACTCAGTAGATTACTTTTGTTAAGACACAGATTAGGCAATTTAGTAGAAATGTTTAACATTATGAAGCAATGATACAGAATGTATGGAAACACTTTTTCAAGAGGTTGAGAGGTTTGAAGCAAAGGATCATCCAAGCTAGATTTAGAGGACAGAACTGTATTAAAATTAAAACAATTAGACTAAAGGTTTTACTGCTTAAGTTTGCAATGAAAGCAAAGATGATGTAAAAATAGGTCAGTTGCTGCAAGTAAAGAGTGTAAAAGAACATGGGAAGAATGCATGCTCATGGAATGAAGGTCAGATGCAGGATATACAACATAGGTTGGATGGACTACAACACCCAGTGCAAATAAAGGGTGTTTTGATCTAAGGGAATTGAGGGAAAGGAGAGAGTGGTCAGGAAAGTGGAATTAGGCAGATGATCATTGACTTTTTCCATATAGCACAGAAGGTTGATTGGTTCACATGTTCTACTTCCATTTCCATGCTCTTGCATTGTAATCCTGCGCAAAATATTTTGTGCTTAAGATTACACAAATATAATTTTAGTTCACACATGGGAATTTCAGCATCCCTCTGTGACTGACTTTGCCACCAGTCAAATTTGATGCAGCAAGGTCTCTCATGGAAACTTTAAGGTGTTACATAAATTTTACTGCAAGTGGACTTGAAATGGATTAACAATCATGCTGCCTAATCTAGTACTGAACCATACAGAGCAGAAAAGCCTTAGCTTTAACATCCAGTCTGTGTTGAGTTAGCCAATGTGTACAACTAATATTTGCTGCTTTGGGCAAGGGAGAATAAAAAATGCTGGTATTCTTATTTCTACAAGTTGTACACTGACTCCTGCAGGAAAGAGTGCATATCAGGGAAAGGTAATATTATTCTACTTTAAGACTGAAGAACAGGAAGCACAAACAAAGATCCAACTGCAATATAGTGTGCAGTTTACCAACATTCACTGTCTAAACTCAAGAGGTTAAAGTGGTGATTTGGTCAAAGGACCATTAGACAGCAGAGTATTTGCAAAACTGCACCACTCTAAGACCACTTTTAACTGGGGGAAGGAAGTAATCCTGGAAATAAACTTCCAACAATTAAACAATTTAAACAGCGGGCAACATTCTCATTTAGTTTTCGGCTCCAATCTAGCCAGTGTTCACAGGACATCTCAAAGTTTGAACTCATCTTTTCCATTAACAAAGAAAGATTAGGCACTCCGTAATCAACGATCATGCTTAGAAGACATCCACGTTTTAAATAAAATACCTCAACCCTGAACTAATGCTACATTCTCAGTACTCTTGAAAAGGATGCGTCATGATCACCACAACGTAAAACAACTAACCTCTATGGAAAGTTAGCAGCCTTCGCCTCAAACTCAGTGCAAAGTATTTTAACTGCTGCGAAATTCATTAACTAGCCAAAACAAGACCATACAGAGTTGACACAAGCAACCACAACTAAATCTATTAAAAATTATTCTTACCTTCTTTGATATTAAATCTATGTATTGTAGTTAGGGCAGTAAGCTAAATCCACTCAAAGCAAGATGTTACACTTTTGTCTTTCCCGTTTTTGAGCATTAAGCTGGAGTGAGCTTTGATATTAGATCTCTCTTCCTGTCATGGTAGCTTGCAGCTATGTTTAGAAAACACATGTCAAAGAACCAATTGACTGATGAATAAATAATGTATTGAATGTTATCCATATTTGGCAAAAACAAACTTTCTGAACATTCTCAGCACATTTTCCACTGCTGTACAGCTGGTTCCTCTTCTCTGCAGTATACACAGAGTTAAACACCCACATGTTTTTTTTATCCTCATCAGATAATGGGAAAAAGCTACAACCAAAACCTTTTCCAAAAATGGATAGGTTTTTCAGTTGTTGAAATTCTGTTGGCTGCAATAACATGCATTCCCCACATTAAGACATTCCAATCAAATTTTCTTACTGAAACTGAACTTTTTTTGCTGATTATCATGTAACTGGCTCTAATATTTCAGCACATTATTCATTTTCTTCAGGACAGTATTCATAAGACAAGCTATTGTAAACAATCTCACTTTCTTCAGACATCTGAAAAGAAAATCAGTGAATTGGAACTTTTCAGCAATTCAAAGAGTTTGGTAATACTGCTCAAAATGTATTGCGTGTTATATTAAAACATCACAAGAGTTCTGACAGCTCAGTTGCGGAATGGACTGGGTCTCTGAAACAAATAGAAGAAATCAAAATATCTAAAGATTCCATGTTCATTCACTGGTCTTTGCTGACTGGAGGCTATTTGTCTCATAATCCTTGAGCAAGCAAATGTGCAAGGTGTCTGTAGTAAACTTGCTCCCAGTAACCTGCTCAGTAGCCTATTATCTGCTGCACAAAAATACATTAAGGCTTTCCAATATATCTTCTGTGGAAACTAATATGATCGTGTACTGTGACCCGCGCCTTTTTGCCAATATAAAACTCAAAGTTGTTCTGATTTGGTCCCAAGATTGTTAATGACACGTCACACAGACAAAAAGATAACTCAAAGGGACGAGCAATTTTACACATTACACTGAAAATTGCATTAAATGATACTGCAACGCTGATACTTCCATGAAATCTTTTTTCCCCCCCATTCAGGCATGTTTGGTTCAAGGCTTGAAGAGAACATTGAACTTGTGGACTGTCAAAACAAACATTCAACTTGTATCACTAGATCTTTTAATACTATTCAGCAGTTAGGCAAACAAGCCCAGTTTAGCTCACATCTGCTGCTGCAGCATCTCCTGCAAAGCCTGTCTTCATTAGCACTTGTTGTCAAATGGCTGTCACCTTGTTGCTTACTGTGGGTTTCACAAAGGCAAGCAATAAAAATTATCCACATCTGAAAAGAAAACTGCCATGCAGGGGGATAGGAGACTATTCTGCGATAGATTAGGGCCAAATGTCTCACTGTCACATAACCAATCTGATTCTGCAGGCTATGGGATCAACTGAATCAGACTTCCTCCTGTGCTGGAGGAGTCCATAACTGAGTACTGTGAAGCACTGATGGAATGGAATGTCCAAAGTGATGCCATTTAAAATAAAAAACAATTAAGTTCCTCATTTCAGTAGATTAAATCTGCTGCAGTCTGGCTTTTTAAAATTTTAAACAGCACATATTCCTGAGTAAAGCGAAATGGATAGAAAATCTAGGTCAGACTTTGAAACATCAGGTAGAGAAAACATTTCACAAATATAAAACCAAATTGGCTGCAATGCACATGCTGAAAAATGTGTTGCTGGAAAAGTACAGCAGGTCAGGCAGCATCAAAGGAGCAGGAGAATTGACGTTTCGGGCATAAGCACATGTCCAATCTGAATGACTATTCAGTGACCCCTGCTGGAACATTGTGTCTGGATATCATGGGAAGTCAGAGTCAACTCTGGTGCTGTGCCAGAGAATGATCACCAATTGTGAAGTCATAATTTTGAAAGTGGTAAAGAAGGAAGGAATGGACCAGAAAACTACATAGACACTTCCAAGTATCAAAAGCAGTTGAACAGTTACTTTCTGATCTTCTCACTCACACCACTCTGTACATGTTTATCTAACTAGATGATGTAGCTGCATCTATTATAAAACCAGCGTCATAAGAGATCTGCCCTAGATTGCCAGATTCAGACTTTTCTGCAATTTCTATCACAGTTAACATTGAGCATTCATGAATAGAGGTGATGGGAACAATGCGAAATGGAACAGTTTTAAAAATCAGATTCTGCACTGTACAGAGAGATCAATTTTAGCTTTAACATTGCACCATAAATGCAAGTACAGAAGATCACGTCAATACAAAGGATCCACTATCGATTCTAACCATGCTTACTGTCTTGAACATTTGTTTTAATTCAGTGAAGAATATTCCAACTGTTGAGTCACACTCAGCAGATGAGGTGAAAATAATCAACCTTGTTGTGTAGGATCATTCTAGCTCAGAGATCGCAGACAATCTACATTCCAGCGATTAATATTAAAAAGATCCGTAGTTAAACAAACAGTCATAGCAAAAATGCATGAACTTTTCACATACCTGCATCATTCTCACGTCGGTCAACTTCGTCGTAAACATCCATTGCAAGTTCTTCAAAAAGGCGATTATTCAGCTGTGCATAAAGAAAATGCAATACACAGCAATTTATAAACTTCAAATGTTTAGTTTTGGCCAATCTGAAACCAAGTAGTTCTGTATTTCATTGATGTAGTTCAAAGGAAGGCTTGTACAGACAAGTACTAACTTTATCTTAAACAAACCATATATTAATACACACATAATTAACTGAGGGATGGTTATGGACACTATTTTTGTTTGAGAAAATTAAAAACCACAACATTTTTATACACAGGTGTAGAGGCCACATTTTAAATTCTCTTAAAAGCTAATGCATTTTAATTATTGTGTTTAATTTAGTCTTAAATGGTCTTGAAAGGTATTAGACTATACATTATAGCTCATAATTCAGGAACTGAAAACACATTTATCAAAAAAAAGAAGGCTGTAGATATTCAAAATCCTGAAATAAAAACAGAAAATGTTGGAAATACTCAGCAGGTCAGGCAGCATCTGTGAACAGTTAATGTTTCAAGTCTGTAACCTCCCATCAGAACTGGGAATATTAGATATATAATAGGTTTTGTGCAAAGTGTGGGTGGGACATATTCAACAGGAGGATCAGTGATAGGTCAAAGACTGGCAAAGGAGTTAGTCTTCCAGAGCCAAACAGAATGGTGATAGGACAATAAATGAAAGAAAGAAAGAAAGAAAGATGTGCCTAGAACAGGTATGTTAGTGACTGCAAGCAAAAAGAGCAATCCAGAAACAAGCAAAAAAAAAACCACAAGATGGAGTATCTGGATTATGCTTGTGTACTGAATAGAGATGTTCCACAAAGCAGTTACCCAATCCACTTTTAGTCACCCCATTACAGAAGAGAATGCAGTGAGTAGCGAATGCAGTAGAGTTGACTGAAAGACATACAGGTAAATCATTGCTTCACCTGGAGCAAGTGTTTTTTGAACCGCAGACCCGAATAATCTGCATCTCAAAATACTACAGGAAGTTGTCCAAAAATAGTGGATGTATTTGGTGGTCACATTTCAAGATTCTACAGACTCTGGAACAGTTTTGATGGATCGTAGGGTTTCTAATGTAATCCCACTATTTAAAAAAAAGGTAGAGAGAATACAAAAAAGCGAGTTTTGAGAAGATTTGTAGCTCAGGTTAAGGTTCTGGATTTGAGTTTGCTTGCTGAGCTGGCAGGCTCATTTTCAGATGTTTCATCACCATACTAGGGAACATCAGTGAGCCTTCAGTGAAGCACTGGTGTTAGTGACCCACTTTCTGTGTGTGTGTTTACGTTGTGTGGGTTGGTGATGCCATTTCCTGTGGTGATATCAGTTCCTCTTAGAAAAAGAACACAAAATGACATCACCACAGGAACTGACATCACCAACCTAAGGAAACCTAAACATACAAATAGAAAGCGAGTCACTAACACCAGTGCCTCACTGGAGGCTCACTGATGTTATCTAGTACTGTGATGAAACATCTGAAAATGAACCTTCCAGCTCAGCGAGCAAACTTACATCCAGCATACAAGAAATTCTAGAGCCAGTTAGCCTGACATCAGTAGTGGGGAAAATGCTAGAAAGAGTCACCTATTAAAGATTTAATAGCAAAGCATTTATTTGGACAATAAATGACAAGATCAGACAGAGTTGGCATGGATTTCAAAAGAGAAATCATGCTTGACAAATCTACTGGAATCTTTCGAGGATGTAATAAGTGGAGTTGATAAGGGGAACCAGTATATATACTTTACTTGGACTTCCAGAAGGTTTTCAATAAAATATAAAAGAGAATAGCATATAAACCTAAACCACATGGATTCGTCACAGTGTACTGACATGGATACAGAACTGGATAGCACATAGGAAACAGAGCAGGAACAAACCAGTCTCCTCTCCCCCCCCGAGTGGCAGGCAGAGACTAGTGAGGCATTGTTGGGCTCAGTGCTCAGATCCTAGCTATTCACATGTTGTGATTTAGATGAGGGAACTAAATGTATATCTCCAAATCTGCCAATGACACAAAGCTGGGTGGGTGCTTGATCTGTGATGAGGATGCAGAGATATTTTAGTGAGATTTAGACAAGTGAGTAGGCAAATACATAGCAGATGATGCATAATGTGGATAAATGCAATGTTATCTACCTTTGTAGCAAAAACAGAAAGGCGATATATTGTGAAAAGGGGAGATGCAATAAGATCTAGGTGCCCTTGTACATCAGTCACTGAAAGTACACATTCAGGTGCTTCAAGCAGTGAAGGCAGTAAGTGGCCTTCATAGCAAGAGGATGAAAGTACAGGTGTCTTATTGCAATTGTACAAGGCCTTTGTGAGACCAGACATGGACTACTGTGTGCAGTTTTAGCTTCCTTATCGGAGGAAGGATATTTTGTCTATGGAGGGAGTGCAATGAAGATTTACCAGACTGATTCTTAGGGTGGCAGGATTGATGCGTAAAGAGAGACTGGATCAGTTAGGACTATATTAATGAGAGTTTAGAAAAATGCGTGTGCACATGTGTTTGCGCACGTGCGGTGTGGAATCTGAGAAACCTGAGAAAAATTCGAACAGGACTAGTCAGGGTAAATGCAGGAAGGATGACCAAGGAGTCCAGGACAGTGATCATAGTCAAAGGATATGGGGTAGGCCATTTACAATGGAGATGAGAAATTGCTTCACCCACAGCGGTAACCTGCTTAATTCTCTGCCACAGTAAACAGTGGAGGCCAAAATACCGAACGTTTTGAAGAAGGAGTTTTTCAGGTTAAAGAGAACAATGCATATGGGAAGAAAAAAAAGGACCCTGTGTTGGATAATCACTAACTATAGTGAATGGCAGAGGAGGCTTCAAGGGTTGAATGGCGTATTCATGCTCCCATTTTTATATTTTCACATTTGGATCCAGGGGTGGCGAGAATGGAAGGGCAAGTGTTACATTTCCTGCATTTTATACTGAAAAGCCCTATGGGAACGGATGGGTTGTAGTGAATTTGGACTGGATCAAGCTATCATGATGGAGATGATCCTGTCAAATGTTGCTAACTATCGGTGGTTCGTAGTTGGGGTACAGTGCTGCCACCACTCTCTTTTTAATGCTGAATTTAAGAGTCTAATTAGCAGGGTATACCAGTGTTTTAACAAGATGTAGTGTATTGTATGTTAGCATCAGACACAAGTTCAACATAATTGCAAAAATAATCAGGAGCCGGGGTGATACGTCTGTCTTAATTGGGACCTTGTACTTGACTGCTTCTTTTCCACAGACTCTGACACAACTACTCCATTAACTCATACGGAACTATAACCTTATAAATATTCAAAATGCAGGGTGAGGAAGATATATTTGGTGGTGGCATCTCACTGAAGCTGGTAGAAATGGTAAGAAAAGATACATAAAAGCCAAACGCTCTAAGTCTTCAGGACTCAACATTGTCAAGCTCAATTTCAGATCATATTCTCATTGTTTATTTTGCATCTTTTGCACACTTTAGTTTCTCTCTCATTTTATTCTTGCAGCCAATAGCACACTTCCACTCAGGGCAAGAAAAGAAAACCAAAATTGTACCATCACCATTCTCATTCAAGGAAGGGTCACTGGACTCGAAATGTTAATTCGATTTCTCTCCACAGATGCTGCCTGACCTCCCGAGCTATTCCAGCAATTTCTGCATTTGTTGCTGATTTCCCAATCTAGTTATTTTGGTTTTTTAACCATTCTCTTTAGCCCTGAAAGAATAACTATCCTATCATTTAATCGCTCCCATTTTCACTCCATCATAATCCTTCCTTTCGACCATACCCCAACTACCCCTTGAAAAAAATTACATTTCTAATTTGTTTTTCAGTTCCCATGAAGGTTACAGGGTTGAAAGGCTCACTCTACATCTCTCTTCACATTCGCTGCCAGAACCTGCTGCATATACCCATTGGTTTCAGAAAAAAGTTCTGCTGGAACTGTCCAACTCCACCTTGTTGACCAGTTTCGATGGCTCACTGAGCCAAACACAGCTGATCTGTCAGTGGAGAAATAACAACACTGCTGCAACAGGCTGGGTTCACGTCACCTCCCACTGTGAAAACTATGTCATTTTATTCCTTTCCTTCCAAAGATTAGTTTCACCTGCCAATAGGTTTCTCAAAAGGGAGCATTTTTGTTTAGTGATCCCTCAGCTGTGACATAGCACTGAGAGCTGGTGAGATGATTGTTGCTAGGTTGCTGACTTGCTGTGCGCTTCCAGCCTAACTTAACTTCGGAAATTCGGCTTTTGTCACATTTCGCTTTTAGTTGCTGTCCAAGGAATGCACAACAGCCCTGATGCAGGCTCACACAGAGCACAAATACGCCAGTGTCATGCCTGCATCCCCTAACAGGGATCAGCCTGTACTGTTGCTTCTAACCCACCTGCCGAGTTTCCATGTTGTCGTCTTTCCTGTCCCCCTCCCCCTGTGCTTGCAGATACAAAGAGCAATAACAGAAAAGTAAGAAGAACAAGAGAAAAAGAAAGTGAAGAAAGAAAAGATACAGACAGATTTAGTTGCAACCACAAAAACCAAAGGAAGAGTTGGAAGTGTTGTAGTTCAATAACCCAAAGCACAAAAGAATCTGGGAACTAAGCAAAGGCCACAAGCTTTCAGCTTTCACAGAAAAATGGAGAATTATAGAATACAGGTCACTAAACTCCAGTAAAATCCAAAGAAAGTCACGTAATGAAAAGTGAGATTCACTTATTCAGTCGCTGTCAACCTATGGCTGCACCAGTGATACTTTTAGATTCAAAAGGATACTGATCTCATGCTGTTAGTGTGTTTGTTATGGCGCATGGATCTGGCTTTCTGCTTCAAAAGACTGTACACATACAGAACAATCATTCTGGTACATTTACAATCTTATGAGGCAAAATTTACCAAAAGGCTTCGAGTAAATGTCCAAAGAGCAAATAGGTAACTTCACGTACAATCATACTGTCTTGCGGAGGATAGAGCATATCTATTTTTCCTTCTCATGCCAAGCTACCCACTGCAACCCCACCAACAAGGGATATTCCACAAAAGCAGCAAAAAAGAAATGATAAGAACAGCCCATTTAAAATGATACATGTTTATAGCACAGCACACACTAGGTTTTGAGGCAATAAAAAAAAACCCAGTAGGATATTTGATTTAATGTCTCTGCATCTTCCTCTGCTTCAAAAGCAATCAAATTTTTAATTCCAAATTACAAAGACCAAAACTTATTCATGAAGATTATCCACCTTTTATTCACATATTTTATAATTTAATTATATCTTAAAATCAAGTAATCAAGAGAATTTACTAACATCCCTGTCACTCCACGATTTAGGATGTTTTTCAAATCCTGTAAATATATTTCCACCAGTCAAGTTAATTTACTGTTTAGAGTAATATGGAATGTTTAAGCTTAGAGTCCCAAAAATTTTGATAACTACAGATCACAAAAATTAGGGCTGAAATCAATACTGCCATATGAACTTCTCTGGCAATTAACAATACTACATGGCCACTGCACTAAGGGCTTTACTGTGGTTCAGTCTGCAGTGAGACCCTACTGGAAAGGGTGCATGTGAATGTTGAGAGGGATTGCTTAAATTTCAGATCATTCTGGAAGAAGCTGTAGCATCTCACAGCAATCAGAAACAGATGTCTGTGGCCACCTAAATTCTGTGGCAATAATAAAGTGAAACAATGTTTTCACTTTGAAAATACTTGGATGCAAGTTAATATAAGAGGGTGCCAAATCCCTTAAGGTTTTTCTATCAATACAATGTTTCGTACTAGTTACTAGATTGGGACATATTGCATAAAATATAAAACCTAACAAGGAAGGAACACCATGCAAAAAGCTCAGGTGCAAAGTAGTTCGCAATATTCATTTTATTTTCAAACTAAAGACTGAAAAGCAGCTCATCACATCATGCAACATCTCATGATAAATATATCTAAATCAAGTGTATTGTATCAGGCTGAAGTAGATATTTTAGGTGCAGACTGACAGTGTGTGTTTTCAACATTTTCTACTTTCTAGATTTACGTTTTGCAGAAAATTAAATGCAATACATAGAAGCAACTTAATTTGCACAGAGATATATGCTAAATTTGGCTTGGGTCGGGGAAGGCGCAGTTATTCCTAACAATACAGAAGTAATTGTTTGTTCATAACTTACTGCTTGAAGTTTCTTTTTGGCAGCCTTAGCCAGTTCTGACAAGTCCAAACTACTGAAGAAAAACATGAAAGAAACCATAACTCAGGCACCAGATCAAAGAAAAATGCATAAGAAAATATTCTCATTTCTACATGGAGCTTAAACGAAAAAGCCTTTGATAAACTATGGTTTCATAATTTTGTTTACCATACTGTTCACCAATATAGCATACATGGAAAACATTTGAAAGTTCAGCAATATTCTAAAACCACAAAAACTTGAATTTTGCACTTGAGTTAACTCTACCTTGACACTATAAATGAAATAACTTTAAACAGATATACGATGGTTGTTACATACTGTAGAACTCAAATACTGCAATTATTAGGAAGTACCAGTGTAACTCAATGATAGCCATCAACAATTAACCATGACAACAGCAACCTTCAACAATAATGTCCTGCTAAATATACTGTTCTTGATGCTCAGTGGAACTGATGAACTTAATGCTCTGGAATGAGACATGATTTGTAATCATGAATATGTATTTTTAAAAAGCACTGTAAATTTCCTGACAACTTAGTTGTGGTGTCCAAGATTCAATTTGCTTTTGACTAAATATATTGCTGAGACAAAACACATATGCATCCAATGAAAAAGCAATTCTTTCCATTGTGACATTGCAATGACTCTGGTTTCTGGAATACAGAGTAGCACTTATGTTGCACCGTAGCCGCCTTGAAGTCTGAATCTGCAAAACTGGCCAGGAGCTGTAACATCCCCATTGTCTGAGGAAGATATGTAGAAAGCAGCAAATACCAAATTGGTTCATAGAGCTTGGAGTTGCTCAAACATTATTCAAAAAGGTGAACCCACATATGGATTTACTGCCATTGGGCTGACACCTGGAAGGGGCCAAACAGCAAAGGACATTGAAGTGACAAAGCAACACTTCAATTTTTTTTTAAAACACAGGTACTCATCTAGCTCTGGTTTAATGACTTAATTCTTCACCAACACATTGTCCAGTGACAATAACATTTTAGATAGATTTTCTTCCGGAGAGTTTTGGCTAAGTAACAACATATTCTGACAGCATAACGCCAAGTATTTCATGACTGCTACCTATTGTGTCACGTATAGTTCTCACTTCCCCAAAACATTTCTTTCCTCTCCTACCACAAATTCTGACATTTTCTCCCAATCACTGACAACCATTAGCATAACTCTGAATTTAGTTCTTGCTGATTTGGTTATAACATCAAGTAACACAAATTATTTCACGCTAACATGATCAAACCTTAATCCAACTGGATTTGGATTAATTTTTAAAAAAACTACCAAAATGTTCCTTCCACCAAATCCAGTTTTCTTTATTCATTACAGGGATGTTGCCATCACTAACTTGGACAGCATTTACTCTTCATTCTTAATTGCACTGGAGAAGGCAATAGTGAGCTGCTTTCTTGAACTGCAATAGATCATGGGATGTAGGAATGGAGTTCTAGGATTTTGACAAGAATGGTGAAGGAATAGTGATTCCTAAGTGGCAGTGTTCTGATGCATCTGCTGACCTCATCCTTCCAGGTGTGGAAGACGCTGTCAAAAGGCCTCGGTGAGCTATAGTGCAATTGTTAGATGGTACACACTGCCACCATTGTGCAGTCATGGATGAAGTTCCAAACAAGCATGATTTTTTTCATTCTGGATCGTATCAAACTCAGTGTTGCTGAAGATGTACAAATAAAGGGAAGTGTTTTGAGTTTTGCAGATTATGGCCAGACCTTGGGGAGTTAGGAGCCATGTTTCTCACCTCAATTCCCAGCCTCTGATTTGCTCTTGTAAGCACAGTATTTATATGGCTGGTTCAGGTCAGTTTCTGGTCAGTGGTAATTCCCAAGATGTTGGTAGGAGGGGATTCAGTGATGGTAATGTTATTGAATGTCAAAAGGAAATGGTCAGATTCACTCCTGTTGGAAATTGTCATTTGCTGGGCACAGTTGAGTTTGGAGCACAAGCCTTTAGTACTACTGCTAGAATGTTATCAGGGTTGATCGTCTTTGTAGCTTCCACTGCCTCTAGCTGTTTCTTGACGTCAATGAAGTAAATCAAATCGACTTAAGACTCGCATCTGTGATCTTTGAGACCTCTGGAAGAGGTTGAAACGGAATAACTCGGCACTTCAGGCTAAAGATGACCACAGAATGATCCAACCATGTTCCCACACTGCCCACCACAGATCTAGTCTATCACTTGTATCCTTTGAGCTGTCTGAACACTTGCCAGGAGTGGTGCTATTGTGTTACTCTTGGTGATGAACTGACACATTAGATGATTAGGAACTGCAGATGGTAATGAACAGGAATTATCTTGCTCATGTATGCCTTAATGCCATGATACTTCATGGGGTTGAGAGTCCACAGACTCCCACGGCAACTATCTCTCAACAGTTCTGCCACTTCTAATGGGTTTGGCCCACTGGTGTGACAATGATAGTGATGGTGGTATCTGGGCCATTGTTTGATTACTTTGTGGAACACATTCCCCAATTTTGACACCAACTGCCCAGATGTTGGTAAGGAGATTTTGCAAGATCGACAGGTTTGCCATTGTCATTTCCAGTGCCTAGCTTGATGCAGAGCGCTCCTTCCCATTTCACTCCTTTTTATAGGTTTTGTAGTGGTTTGATATAATTTAGTTGCTTACTAGACTACTTCAGAGGGCAATTAAGAGTCAACCACATTGCTGTGACTCCAGACGCACAGCATAAACTAGGTAAGGAAGCAGATTACCTTCCCTAAAGCACTTAAATAGATGAACTTTTATGACAATGAACAATTGCAGTGGTGGAATTTGAAGTTATGCCTCAGAACATTAGCTTGGGTTCCTGGATACTTCTCCAGTAATATCACGAGGTCACCACCTCTCCATGAGGTGCTGAGTGAGTAAAGAGATGCTTTTCAACTCTGGATTTTTACTCCAAATGTTACATTGGATAATCATTAAGGTGAAGAGAAGAAACACAGCTGCAAACTATTTTTTTCAAAAATGACAACATTTAAAATGTCTCAAAAACTGTTCAAAGATTCTAATAGCTACCTAATGTAGACTACTATTGCCACAACATAAATCTCTCAGTATTTTGGGGAAGAGGAGATTTTAACATTTAAAAAAAAAGGGACCAGGCTTCAACACTGAAGGTGCCATATGGTATTCATTTTGAATTTAGCAAACGTTGACACTTATTAGAAAGGTTTCATTATTTTTCTTAAAACAATTGGTTGCATTCAGACTCAAAATGCAGTCAATTTATGCTTTTACATTTAAATTAACACTGGAGTGCTGCAGTTACATTAGTGCCTGTGATGCTCATTGGAAAGAGAGAGAAATATTAAAGAATAACCACTGGTAGAAACAGTAGAATAGCAACACAAGCAGCTGGCATTATTTTCCTGGATATAGGTTAGTTTTGCACTGGTAGCCTGCACAGATGTTTGGGGATGTCAGTGTTCAGAATACAAACATAAGCTTGACAATTCAATAACCACTGTGCAATTCACATAGAACAATCTCTACTAGCTGCTCATGAAGTGGATTTTACTGATCCATGTTTAACAATCTGTTGACAAGAGGCCCAATTCTGAAATGAGGTACACAAGATCATTGACGGCACTTCAGTGTTATTCCTCTAAGTATGTGATTTGTCAGCAAAGCACCAAGAATCATTGATGTCAAAATGTGGGTCATAACTTTGCCAAATCTTCCAGCAAAAGAAGCAAATATGCCCATAGTCCCAAGAGGCATAAAAAAATGAATGTCAGTTTATTTTTAAGGTGTGGGCGAGGAAGAAAACAGGAAACTCATGAGAATTAGCTGAAGGTCTTGAATATAAATTTTAACTATAATCTGTAAGCAATTGCTTTTTTGCAGGAAAAGAAAACATGTTCAGGAGTCATTTTTTCAATTGAACCAACTTTTTTTTAAATTAATGACACAAGATATGCCCGAAATTAGTTACCATCTCATATTCCACTAATGAATGTAACAATGTCAGAAGCCTTTAAACAATAAAACATTTTGTAAAAGTAATGCAAAATTGAAGTTGAAGTGACTAGCAAGGTAAGATACACTTATGTATTTCATGTAATTGGATAATCTATAAAACAAAAACTCAAACAGCAGCATTTCAACTCTGGCTCCAGTTAGCCCCACTATGGTGAACTTTGTCCAACATTTTACAGGCATGAAACACTGAGAAGCACAGTTCTAAAATAATATTGGCAGAATTTGTGAACAAATGGAAGATCTAAATGAAAAAATACCTCTGAGTCATGCATTTTTGCCGTGTTCTATTTTCCAAGGAATGCAAAGGAGGAAAAACAGGAACATTTGTTAGAATAAGCAACCTAATTATCTAGCATGACACCCAGACTTTGGACATATGTGGATTTGTTACTTCTATACTTAAACACATTGTAACACACTTCATAAGACATTGACAGATCACAATACAAAATGGTTTGTTGGAAAGCAATACTGTTGTTTCATTCATGCTGAAGAGAAGGGTACAAATTACAGTCACCTTCAACAGAATGACTTTCTACTAGCTGGAGCAATGTTTCAGATTATGGAAAATTATGCAGTGAAGTCATCATTCATTGCAACCAAACCTACAACAATGAAGTGCAATATGCACTTGCTCAATTAAATTCACCCAGATTCTCAAGACTATTTAGACTCAAGTTTAGAGGCAATTCAAACATATGTCATAGTGTACTATCAAATATAGAGATCAAAGTCATTTAAATGACTAAAGCTTGCAGCGGTCAGAAATTTATGATTCAGGTGTTAAAAATATTGAAAAATGACAGGACAATAAATAGAATGGATCAACTTTCTTGCCAACAATAACTCCAGAAATTAAATGAAATCTGAATCATAACAGGAAGATGCAAGAAAGGGAAATAATCTAAACTTATCCATGGCATACATCCCAAATTCAGAAAGTGTTGCTTAAAGAGCCAGAGTTCATAAAGAAATTAATGTAAATTGGATCCATTAAAAATATGCATTACCATTGGGAAAAGTATTGACACTCTGGCCCAGATTTTGCTGTAACAACATCTGCAGGTAGACAGACTCACATTTTCTTTTGTGGCACAGCAAGGGAACTGCATGGTGGCTCAGTGGTTAGCACTGCTGCCTCTCAGCGCCAGAGATTTGGGCTCAATTCCAGTCATGGGTCACTGTGTGGAGTTTGCACACTCTCCCTGTGTCTGCATGGGGTTTCTTCAGGGTGTACCGGTTTACCACTCACAGGCTAAAGATGTGCAGGTGAAGTGGATTATCCATAGCATTCAGGGATGTGAAGACTAGGTGGATTAGCCATGGTAAACAGTGGGAGTAGGGGTCAGGGTCTAGGTGGGATGCCCTTAAGAGGGTCGTTTCAGACTTAGAATCAGAGTTGTACAGCACAGGAACAGACTCCATCTAAATTAAACTCCATCTGTCACTCCTCAGCCCATTGGTCCATTTAATCAAGATCCCTTGGTAGATGTTAACCTTCTTCGCTGTTCACTGCACCTCCAACTTTGGTGTAATCTGCAAACTTATTAACTACACCTCTTATGCTCACATCCAAACCATTTATATAAAATGATGAAAAGTAGTGGACCCAGCACCAATCCTTGTGGCACACTACTGGTCGCAGGCCTCCAGTCTGAAAAGCAACCTTCCACCAACCCTCTATCTTCTACCTTTGAGCCAGTTCTGTATCCTAATGGCTAGTTCTCCCCGTATTCCATGAGACCTAACCTTGCTAACCAGTCTCCCATGAGGAATCTTGTCAAACACCTTAATGAACACCTTACTTGATGGGCCAAATCGCCACCTTCCACATTGCAGGGGTTCTATGATCCTATGAAATGGGACTTGGGACTGGAGTGAGCACATCACACAATTCTATAAAGTGAACAGTTCAAATTGAAAAACAACTTTTTGTCATTTATATAAGTGATTTGGATGTGAACATAGGAGGTATAGTAAGTTTGCAGGTGACACCAAAATTGGAGGTGTAGTGGACAGCGAAAAAGGTTACCTCAGATTACAACAGGATCTTGATCAGATGGACAAATGGGCTGCGGAGTGGCAGATGGAGTTTGACTTTGATAAATGCGAGGTGCTGCCTTTTGGAAAAGCAAATCTTAGCAGGACTTATACACTTAATGGTAAGGTCTTAGGTGTTGCTGAACAAAGAGACAGATTCATAGTTCCTTGAAAGTAGAGTCGCAGGTAGACAGGATAGTGAAGGCGACATTTGGTGTGCTTTCCTCTATTGGTCAGAGCACTGAGTATAGGATTTAGGAGCTCATGTTGTGGCTGTACAGGACATTGGTTAGCCACTGTTGGAATGCTGGAATATTGCGTGCAATTCTGGTCTCCTTGCTATCAAAAGCATGTTGAGAGACTTTGAGAAAAGATTTACAACAATGTTACCTGGGTTGAAGGATTTGAGCTATAGGGAAAGACTGAATAGGCTGGGGCTGCTTTCCCTGGAGCGGAGGCTGAGAGATGACCTTATAGAGGTTTATAAAATCACAAGGGGCATGGATAGGATAAACAGACAAGGTCTTTTCCCTGGAGTGGGGGAGTCCAGAACTAGAGGGCATAAGTTTAGGGTGAGGGGGGAAATATATAAAAGGGACCTAAGGGGCAACTTTTTCATGCAGAGGGTGATGAGTGTATAGAATGAGTTGCTAGAGGAAGTGGCGGAGGCTGGTACAATTACAGCATTTAAAAAGGCACCTGGATGGGTCTCTGAATAGGAAAGGTTTAGATGAATATGGGCCTAGTGCTGGCAAATGGGACTAGATTAGATTAGGATATCTGGTTGGCATGGTTGGACCGAAGGGTCCGATTTTGTGCTGTACATCTAGACGATTCTATGACTCTATAACTGCACATTGGCATGGATGGATTCCATCAGGTACAGAGACAGACTGAAGGGAAGTTTACTTTTAAAATGTGCAACAATTATTACCAGAAGGAATGAGAGGTGACATTTGTGAAAGATTTTAACACAAGAGATTGAAAATTTACGCCATTAGTTTGGTACTTAGACTTGAAATGACAAGACATTCCATTCTGAGGCAAGTTTAGTTCTACCTATTATGCAATTATTGCAAACTCACACTATTCAATGCATTTCAATGGCAAGGCTAATGTGGATGATTTTTAAAATATGATTACTGGCTAAATAACATATTTCAGAGAACAACCTTTCAGCATTTGTTTAATTATGCACCTGCCCTGAGATCACATTTTCATTTGCACAAAAGGGGAAGTGCCATCAGCCTGTTATTTTAAGAGTAAAACCTGGCTCGTTATTGCGTGCACATTAAAATATCAAGATATAGAAGTACACAAAGTATTATAGCTGTTCTCACCTCAACAAAATGAGCATAGCAAATATTTTTCCCATCTGAAGAGGCTACCTCAACAAGTGTACAAATTCAAAAATAAGTTACTATTTTTAGACTTATTTGTGTGACATGGGTGTCACTGGCTGGGCAATACTTATTGCCCATTAGGTGCCGTTGGGAAGATGGTGAGCTGCCTTTTGGAACCACTGCAGTCCATGTGCTGTGGGTTGACCCATTATACTCTTGGGAGAGGGATTTCCAGGATTTTAACCCAGTGACAGCAAAGGAATAATGATATATTTTCAAGTCAGGATGGGGAGTGGCTTGGAGGCAAACGTGCAGGTGATAGCGTCCCCATATATTTGATGCCCTAGTCTTTTGAGACAGAAGTGATCATTAGTTTGGAAGGTACTATCTGAGGAGTCTTGGTGTGAATTTCTGCACTGCTTTGTATAAATCGTAAACACTGCGGTTACTGAATGTCGGTGGTGAAACAAGTGGATATTTTGGATATAGTGTCAATCAAGCAGGTTACTTTGTCCTGGATGGTGTCAAGCTTCTTCAATGTTATTGGCAGCAAGCGGGGACTATTCCATCACACTCCTGACTTGTGTCTTAGGGAGTCAGGTGGTGTACTGCTTGTCACAGGTTTTCTACCTCTGACCTGTTTTCGTAGCTACTGTTTATGTGGTGAGTCCAGTTGAGTTGCTGGTCAACAGAACCCCAAGGTTGTTGATAGTGGGTAAGGACGGCAGATTTTCATTTCCAAAGGACATTAGTGAGCCAAATTTTTTTCCTGACAATCAACAATGGTTCCGTGATCATTAGTAAATTCTCGATTCCAGATTTTCTTTTATTGAATTCAAACTCTTCCTCCTGCAGATTCAAATCCAGGTCCCCAGAGCATGAGTTTCTGATTCAATAGTCTAGAGGTAATACCTCTAGGCTATCACTTTCCTTACATCTTTTAACACAGGCTACTCTTTCGATCTTTCGAACATTTCTGCTGCACAACCATCTCAAAGACCCATTTCAGACCAAATATGGAATATATACTTTCAAAGTAACATAAAGGTTTACTTCTGTTAAAACATTGTATAGTTAAAGAACAGACCAAAGCTCTTTACAGATCAACTCTGTTTTTTCCAGAAGAGCAAAGTAACAGTAATGAGAATCTTAAAATCATCCAAGACGATTGCGTAGGATAATAGTTTTATGATATTTAATGCAAGTCTCTAATTCCACTCCACATCATTTTAGACAGTATTATCTACATTTAAAATATAAAAAACAAAACCTCTGCTTAAATAGGAACAACTTACACATACACAGCATCTTTAATGTACAAAATGCTATAAGACACATTGCAGACAAATATTAGTGTCACAGATGTCAAAGTAAGACAAGGAAATCAGGAGTGGGGACTGAATAAAAAAAGGTTTCTGAGAAGACTTTAAAAATAAAAAGGACACAAGGTGGAGCTAAGAGTCGAGAAAGGAAGTTTCAGAAGTTTGCTAATATAACAAACGGTTCTAGCACTGGTTGAGAAAAACCATGCAGGTAGCATCAAAGCACAGAAGAAAGATCAAAAATGCCAAAATGTTCCATGTGCTTAAAAATCTTAAGAATCTGCTTTGGGGCTGTCTTACATGTAAAACAGATTAATAAAAGGGGCTCAATGCACTGCTCTGAATTTTACCTGCCAACCCTTTCAGTAGGGTGGTAGTAGGTTAATTGCGCTGGGAAGAAGGTGTAAGAGGTTCACACATATCAATAGACAATGGCAAGAACATCTGTGCTGGCTGTAGGTAAATTGTTGGCTCCCAGGTTTCACAGGGAGGTCTCAAATGTTAAGTTTTATAAGATCTTAACTTTGAACTTCCCATTTAATTCAAGGCAGAATGGAGTTAAGGATCCAGAGGATAGCTAATTAGCACTTCTGCCTGGATATAAGCCCCATTTGAATTACATTGCCATAGTTTTGGGAAGAGATAGTTCATAACAAACAATTAAAGTATCTGTAAGTTTCTTAAAATGATCAAAATCCCAGATGGGCTGTTCCCAAGATGACCAATTTCAACTTAAAATCCCAGATAGCTTCTCCTGCCAAGATCATAATTTCCCTTCCCACATTGACGGTGCCCTCCAGCGCATCTCGTCCACTTCCCGCACCACCGCCCTTGAACCCATCCCCCCCTATGCAACAAGGACAGAATCCCCTGTTCACATCTACCACCCCACCAACCTCCACATCATCCTCCACCATTTCCACCAACTACAAATGCACTCCACCACCAGAGATATATTTCCCTCCCCTATCAGCTTCCGGAGAGACCATTCCTTCCACAACTCCCTCATCAGGTCCAAGCCCACCAGCCTCCAGCACCTTGCCCTGCCACTGTCGGAAGTGCAAAACCTGCACCCACAGCATTCCCCTCAGCTCCATCCAAGGCCCCAAAAGGATCTTTCCACATCCGACATAAATTTACCTGTACCTCCACCAATGCTATCTACTGCATCCATTGCACCCGGCGTGGTCTCCTCTCCACCCGGGAGACAGAACGCATCCTTGTGGATTGTTTCAGAGAACATCTCTGGGACACCCGCACCAACCAACCCCACCGCCCCATGGCTGAATACTTCAACTCCCCCTCCCACTCTGCCAAGGACATGCAGGTCCTGGGCCTCCTCCATTGGTAAACCTTACCACCCTGGAGGAAGAACGCCTCATATTGTGCTTTGGGACCCTGCAACCACACTGGATCAATGTGGAATTCAACATTTTCCTCATTTACCCTCCCCCACACTATCCCTTTCCCAAGTCTCCAACTCGGCACCGTCCTCCTGACCTGCCCATCACCTTTCCCATTTATCCACTCCACTCTACCTTCCCCCGTTCCCCCCGCCCCGACCTATCACCTTCTCACTCACCTTCATCTACCTATTGCATTCTCAGCTACCTTGCCGCTAGCCCCATCACCTCCCATTTATTTCTCAGTCCCCCCACAACCTACAAGCCTCATTCCTGATGAAGGGATTATACCTGAAACATCGATTCTCCTGCGCCTGGGATGCTGTCTGACGTGCTGTGCTTTTCCAGCACCACACTCTTGACTCTGATCTCAAGCACCTGCAGACTTCACTTTCTACT
This sequence comes from Chiloscyllium plagiosum, assembly GCF_037043375.1. Lineage (NCBI taxonomy): Eukaryota > Metazoa > Chordata > Chondrichthyes > Orectolobiformes > Hemiscylliidae > Chiloscyllium > Chiloscyllium plagiosum. The sequence goes on from NW_028270169.1 coordinate 21,613,302, forward strand.
TCTTAAGGATGATGTAAAATATTACAATGGAGGTGGAGTTTTGGTCATTCCACAAGTTAAAATCAGGCCATTTCCTGTGGCTTGGAACACAAGTTGACAATTGAAGAGTGTTAGATAATGCTACTTCTAATTTGCTTGTCACAGTAAATGTCACAAAACTAGAAATTTTGTTGTGTGATCCTTCCAATCAGTCATTGGTTCTCAAATGTCCTTTAAGTTATTAGAAACTAAAGAGATCCTAATAAAATAATCAAGTTCTGAAATGTATTTGCTAGAGTACCTTTTTGCAACAAACTAAATGCTTTCTGAAAATACAAATGAAAATCATTAAATGAATGGCTACGGTTTTTTGATTAGATTAGATTCCCTACAGTGTAGAAACAGGCCCTTCAGCTCAACAAGTCCACACCGACCCTCCAAAGAGTAACCCACCCAGACCCATTCCCCTGCCCTACATTTACCCCTGACTAATCCACCTAACAGTATAGGCAATTTAGCATGACCAATTCACTTAACCTGCGCATCTTTGGAATGTGGGAGGAAACCAGGGTATACAGAGGAAACCCATGCAGACACGGGGAGAATGTGCAAACTCCACACTGACAGTCGCCCAAGGTGGGAATCGAACTCGGATCTCTGGCGCTGTGAGGCAGCAGTGCTAACCACTGAGCCACCATGCCACCCTTTGGTTGGCTCATCAGTAGCCACTTCTACAACCTGTACAATCCAGTACACCATTCTATACCTCAACTGCATGTAGCTTTGGTATGAGAGATTAGTTAAGATTTTCTATTTGAAACAGGAAATTCTAAAACTGTTTTGGATTTCTAACATCTGTACCTTTTCACTTTCAGATCTTCTCCAAATTTCCCCATTCCTCTGACATGTTTAATCAATGCTTCAACAATCAAGGGTCAACATTTCATCTTTATATCTTGTTTGCTTTTTGGCCATTACTCATTCTTCATTCTTGGCTTCTAAGCAGAGTGGCCCTTACTACTTTTATTTTTCTGAACACTTTTGTCTCTTCTGGTATTCATGCACTCCATTCATACGAGAAATTATACGCAATGCTTTCCACATTTGGCAGTTGTTACTATAAGACTGGACATGTGAACCTCTTTTCAAGTTAAATGGGTGCTTCTTCTCCATGAGTCTTAGCCAGGAAATGTAAATGCTAGTTTCAAATGCAGTTTCAAATATTTTGTTTAGTGTTTTTTGCACACAACTTTACATTTTTAGCATCACCCAGGTGAGCAATATCTCAGCTATTATTAATTTAAAATGTGTCAACAATCCAATATTTACAAAACATAAATCCATGATACTGGAAGTAGTGCTTAAACCTCATTCCATAATTTGGAATGTTTTAGATAAAACCATATTTGAACAATATAACCATTTAGTCAACATAGCAACATGAAAAACTTGAAGTGCTATTAAATCTCAATCCTTCCCAAACTAAATTAGAACAGTTAATGCCTGTCTACAAGACAAATTCTAAATGGCCATTCCTAACAGTCAGGAGGGAGATAATTAGTTGGCTCCAAAGATTCTCAACTGTGTTTTTTTTTAAAAAACACTCCATATATGTTGTATCTTGTTAATTTGGCTCTGTCAACATAACTTGAAAAGCAATTGGGAAAACTGGCTAGAAGCTGAAGAATAATATTTCATTACTGGAGGTGACTAAACAATACTGTTACACCCAGAAAAGTACATGTTCAGACTGCAAAATACAATTCAGCTTCAAAGCACAACAACAAATACTCAACCAAAAGAGTTGGTGGTAGTGCGAGATCAAAGTGAGTGGTAATTGTACAAGAAACATAGGTTATATCTGGAGGAGATGCAAATGGCAGTGACGAAGCTGTGCCACCCAAACACCAAAATAACTGAAAAAGGAGTTTAAAACAATTTGCAAAGGAAAATAAGTGGAGATAGAGAAACTTGATGACTGGAATGGATTCATTATAGGAAGCAGGGTACAAAAACATGCAATTGAGGCAATTTTGCGTGCCAATAGATTTAAGGCACTTTTCCGTCATAGTTTCTCCATTTCTGGAGTAGTCTGAGTCAGGAGAAGGAAGAATCAGAATCAGAGATGAATGTGAGAGATAATGAGACAAAACTGATGAAGCTTTACATTTGAGATACAACAGATAAAAAAGATGATGGAGGAGTCATGAGTTAGACTGGAACAAAAGACTGCTCCATATACTTGACTGCTGCAGCCATAATAGTTGCACATTGCAAAAAATTTTATTTGGAGGAAGTGAGTAGGGTTAAAGGAAAAGTTGTTCCACTGGCTCAACCTCTGTTCAAGGGAGAAGCGGAGAGCTCTCAGACTGAACTGATGGCACATGACCACGACAAAAATAAGATGGTCAAGTTTAGGAAATTAAAAATTGTTCAAGTGACTGTGGGCACCTGAAGAGTTACTGATTTAGATGGGAAGAACATGAAGGTTATGATCCCTGTAAAGATGGATAAAGATATAAATTTCAAAGTGGGTGATGCAAAGTGCAGCACAACCAGACTTCACGTTTTAGGACCTTTACTGGAACGTACTAAAATCAATGCAGACAACTAATGTGCTAACCTACAACGCAGTCCCCAAAAACACAACCAAAATCCCATGCCACATTTACACATTAGACAACATTCTCGGCAGAGATACCATCTATAAGACTATATGAAATAGGAACAGGAGTGGGCTGATCAGCCCCTTGAGCCTCATCTTAAATTACTGCCTCATTTCTGAGATTATGCCCGCTGGCCCTAGACTCTGAGGGAAAACTTCCTCTCAACATTTACCCTGCCAAGCTCCTAAAGAATCCTATATGTTTTCTGTGAGATTGCCTCTCATTCTTCTAAATTACAATGAGCACAGTCCCAATCTGTTTAACCTTTAGTCTTCTGAATGAAGTCCCAGCTCCTCCCAGGATCCTTTCTGCCATCCTCACCAGACCAAATCTTTAACACTCCTTTTTAAATAAAGCCACTATTCAATTTTGTGAACATAATCAAATGGATTCACTGCAGCAAAGATGTTTTCACCTTTAAATTTCTGCAAGTCTTATTTTTGCCCTCACCAACATTCTGCCTGCTGGCTAATGTGAACATGGAACAGAGAACACCAATCAAATGAATCTTAAAAACAGCCAAAGCTCTTTATGTGTTCATTTATGAAACAGCACTGTAAATTCAATTCCAAGTAAAATTTGGCATCTTTACGTATTAGCATGGTAAAAAAAGACTTTTTTGGCTAGATGTGAAATGTTCACAATGGTTTGGCATAGCAACACTCGTTTTTAGACTTCTTTCCGAAACTTCCGTCTAATTGATTCTGAGTGTATGTGTACAGCAATATCAGCTGCCCCCTCCTGTGTTCGTGTTTAAATTGGGGCTCTCAAAAAGGTTTTGACCAGAGTGTCTATTCCTATGACAACAAGATCACATGGTTAAACCTCCGGATAGATTTCACAACTGGTCATATCTCATCTTATCTTGAATTAAAGACGACAGTTTAAGACATAACCATCCTAAGAGTCCAGCAATCGTAACAAAAGGGAAACAAAAATACTTCCAATCTCAACTTTAATCAGTTCAGTCAGGCAAGAACAGGCTGAAAAAAGTGTGTATCAGGCAATTACAGTTTGTGGATATGGGAAAGGCAGTAGGTACAAGCTATTCAGAGCTGCAGGATTACTAGGGGCAGGGGTGATGGCAGATATTCAGAGGAGATAAAGATAGAGTCATCAACTGAAGGACTGACCATTCAATAGTGAGTTCACTGCTTCGGAGGAGTAGCAGAAGATGAAAAAGCATTGGTGTTTGGTTTCTGCAAAGTGGAAATTAATTTGTCAGACAACAACAGCACTGCTTTTGTCAGCAGGTTTAATGACAATTAAAGGCTGGGATTGAAGACAACTGAGAATGGCATTCAGCAAGTTCAAAGGGAGACAGGCTAGGCACTAAGCGAGTGAAGAAAATGAAACAACATTGCGCTAGCAGTCCTCAATGGAGAGTTGAAGGTAAGAAGGATCAGAGAGATAGAGCCAGATGGAGCAGAAATATCAGAGATAGGAAAAATTAAATAAACTTGTTCAAAGTTTGTGCGAAGATTTGTAGCTCGGGTGCTCGTTGTTGTGGTTCTGTTCGCCGAGCTGGAAGTTTTTGTTGCAAACGTTTCGTCCCCTGGCTAGGCGACATCATCAGTGCTTGGGAGCCTCCTGCGAAGCGCTTCTTTGATGTTTCCTCCGGTGTTTATAGTGGTCTGTCCCTGCCGCTTCCGGTTGTCAGTTTCAGCTGTCCGCTGTAGTGGTTGGTATATTGGGTCCAGATCGATGTGTTTGTTGATGGAGTTTGTGGATGAATGCCATGCCTCTAGGAATTCCCTGGCTGTTCTCTGTCTGGCTTGTCCTATGATAGTAGTGTTGTCCCAGTCGAATTCATGTTGCTTGTTGTCTGCGTGTGTGGCTACTAAGGATAGCTGGTCGTGTCGTTTCGTGGCTAGTTGATGTTCATGTATGCGGATTGTTAGCTGTCTTCCTGTTTGTCCTATATTGTCCTACAGCCAAAGCTCTTTGTGTGTTCATTTATGAAACAGCACTGCAAATTTAATTCCAAGTAAAATGCAGCATCTTTACGTATTAACATGGTTAAAAAAAAAGATTTTTTGGCTAGATTTGAAAAGTCTTTGTAAAAGACAAAAGATAAAAAGTAACTTTTAATACTGCCACAAACTTCACAATATAACAGGTGTGACCTAAGTACTGAACAAAGTTATAAGCATCATGCCAAAATCAAGAGGCTGATTCTTAAACTTCTCAGAGCTTATCAGAAAATGATCATTGCATTGACCAGCAATTATGTGGACCTGCAAACGTTTAGTAAAACAATCAGGCAAATGAAGTTCTGAATATCTTTTTCTATGAGATTACTGCATAAGTCATAAATTCAATTAGACAAATCCAATTTTAAGACTAGACTGAAAATGAAGTTGAGGTTAAAAATTGGAACCAGGTTTAATACTACCAAGCTCTGAAGCAGGAGCATCATTAAGTACAAATTAAAGAAATGGGAAAACAACCAATCAAATAATTTCTTTAGCATCTTAAGGATGAGCAAATCTGCATCAGTTAAACAGAACATAAATATACTGGTTGATTAACTAGCTAATCCATCAGCTTTGATGTGAAACAAGATGGAGTCTCACCTGTCAGCCATCTGGGGAATGACATAATGCCCATTTTTGTGATCTGTGGGAAAAGGAGAATGAAAATATTAGTGTGATGCTAATAAACCCATGTCAAAAGACAGACACTGTGGCTCTCAGCTCAAGCGAACAATCCTTGGAAGAGTATTCCAGGCTTCATATTCAGTGGAAAACAATTAGTATTTCCCAGTGCTTTGGAAGTTGTCTGCACCACACATGTGTACCATTAGCTATTAAATAGGACTTTTAAAAAATGCCGCTCCAGCATATTATTTGTTAGCTTTATTTTAAAAAAACAGTATTTACCTGAATGTACTGCATTCACATCTGCTGCACAATACTATAAAAAGTTATGAAAATAAAAGGTTGCTATGTACCAGACCAGCATTCATTTATGAACTATTATTGCTTCATGTTGCATTAAAAAATTTCTTGTTTTATCACAACATGAGAAATGTCCTGAGTAGATTCAATTAAGCAAGTTTCATCATCTACAGATACATTAGCCACATTTACTGCAAGAAAGCGAAATGAAATTATCCAAGTTTGATTTTTAAGAAAACTTTCAACAGGTGTGGACAATACAAGCAATTCTACATTCTACTGTTCATCTGTTGTTATGAAAAAGGCACCAGTAGACACTCTCCTTGAAATGCTGCAGTGAGCAGAACTAGCAACTGTGGGAGAAACACGTCTCTTGCATAAGGCGGACTCATCCTTATTCACACATCTCACAGCTCAGTGTCAATAATAGAAGGTACAGACAACATGTTATATAAAAAGGAATAAAAATATACACATGTCAAAGTATCCAGGATGCTCTTAACACACTACTTATAAGCCATGAAGTTTTGAATATGTTACAGCATTGCAATGTGGCTCAGGCGTCTACCATTGGTGCACAATAGCAGCAGTATCTATCGTATGAAAGATACACTGCAGCAACTTGCCAAGCCTCTTCCAACATCATTTTCCAAACTCTTGACATCTATTACTTAGAAGGCCAAGGGTAGTGGATGTGTGATAGCAGCACTGTCTGCAAGTTTCCTCCCAAGTCACACAGCACCCTGACTTATTACTACTTTACTTTCATTGGGCCAAAATCCTAAACACTTTTCCGCGAACAGCACAATTAGTGTTTATACACCAGATAGACTGCAACAATTCAAGACAGCAGCTCACATGCCTTCACATAGGCTGAGAGATGAGCAACAGTGACTGGTCTTGAGAATGACACACACATCCCAAAGAATAAAGAAATTTTACAGCATAAGTTGCAAGAATAAGGAAACATATGACAGAAATTAAATGATCACAACTATACAAGTGGATTACCAAGATGATATTTGCAGTATTCGTATTCAATTACCTTCTTGAATAATACCATGAGAAACACATTTCTTTAGAAAAAAGATTCAGTTGAATGACTAACCTTAAAGTTGCATTTATTAGTAAATTTTGGGTTCGGGAAAAGGAGAAAGTTTGGCCATCTCACTGAATTAAAGCAGTGGAGGCTTTGGTTTTACATTTGCTCTTATCAGTGGTCATATTCATATCAATGAGGAATATAGTTCAGGTGTTTGCAGAAATCGCTTACCTGGCCTCCGTCCACAAAGGTAATATGCCAATCTATCTGTAAGTTCATATTGACACTCCACCAGCCTGTCAGCGAGATCATGGTGATTTGCTTGCCTAACAAGGTTGAGGAATAAAGATGACAGGGAAGTGAGAACGAGAATTTAGCATTACGTGTGGTCAGATGACTTAAGATTCAGGCCCTTTGATTCAAGTGTTTTTCGTGTTGATTTTATACGTTAAAACAATAAAGACTATTTAGGTTATAAACAGAATGGTCACAAAGCATGAATCAAGCTATCTTTATATAGAAATACACAAAACCAGGAATTCTGGGAATCTGGAAGTCTTTTTACCTCTATTTTTTCTTGGGATGTGGGTATCGCGAGCAAGGATAGCACTTGCTGTTCATCCCTTAATAACACTTTATCAAAGTGGCTTTCTGGGTCATTTAAAAGGATATTTAAGAGTCAGGCATTGCTGTGGGTCTGGAATCACATGTGGGCCAGAATCAGGTAAGGGTGTTGGACTGGACATAATCAGCATAAATTTATAAACAGGAAATCTGGTTTGATAAAGTTTTTTCATTTTGAGAATGTTACTAAACAGATAAACAGGTATAACATGCTTGGATTTTAAGACTTTTGATATAGCATCCCAAGGAGGTAAGTTAGCTAAATTATAGCACATGGAGTCAGAGGTAATGCACTCTCAATAATTAAAGACTGGCTAACGGGCAGAAAATTGAGTAGAAATAAACTGGTCATTCTGGCATTAGCAGACCATGACTCTTAGGGTACTAAATGTGATATTGCCAAATTCACGGATGATACATAGCATTTGTTGTGGGAGTGAGATACGCTCTCAATGGGAAACCCTGAAGTAACTTTTGGGGGGCACAAGGAGGATTTGCTTGGCAGGAGAAGGCATACCCTCAGTAGATTTTATGCCATTCAGCACTGGAGCTGCAGTCGGAGTTTAGAACTCCTGGGTCAGCCTGGAGTTTAAGCATTATGAAATAAACATGTGGCTATATTTATAGAAGTCATAAATGGTTAAGATGCTTTTACAATAACATTTCCAAGAAATGTTTTTTTACCCTCTCCAACTTACGACCTTTGTGCCCCAAAAGGATTGAGAATTACAACTTTGAAAAATGGCTTCATTGAAACTTTATTTGCTTCCTCATCTCTAACCCCTTAATAACCATAATACCATTTTCATTTACAGTTTTGTATTATCACAGTCAACTTATTAAAAATTTGAGATGTATAATCATAATTAGGCATTCAAGAGGAAGGCAGATAAGCATCTAATGTGGAGAAATTGGATTGCTGATTGGGTTTAATGAAACTGTGAGAGAGGAGGCTTGTATGGAGCATGACAACCAGTTAGGCCTATTGGATTGAATGGTCTGTTTCTATGTTAAATAATTCTATGTAATCCATGCCTTTAAAGGGATTTGCACAAGATCCCTTTGGACAAAACATTAAACTTGCATTCTGAAAAACCTACAATGAGTGCACGAAATGGATTCTTCCTTGTTGCTACTTGTTTTTTTCCATGTATTTGAAGATCTTTTGCATTGACTTTGAAAACACTGATGGCTTTATTTAGTATGAATCATGAATAGGGTGGCATTGCATTCTCTTTCATAAGCAGCAAAAATTTCAAGTGACATAGAACTACTTCTCCAGATAAGCTTGTGTTGCTGAAATGGATAACTTTATCACATCAAATCAACATCCCATTTCCTGAGCATGTACCAAGGGCAATATTTTTGGGGAATAAAACTATCGACATTTCATAATAGATTTATGTAGACTGCTTAAATCATCATGCTTTCACCTCACTTAATGAATTCTAAAGTAAAAGCATTGAACGCATTTATATCAAAATACACACAACAGTAAATGTCCATAGCAGAGATATGCATTTTTAATCAAATAATCCAGGCACAAGGCTGTAAGAAATAGGAGCAGGAATAGACCATTTGATCCCTTGAGCCTACTATGCCACTCAATAGGAGCATGGCTGACCTGACATTCCTCACTCCACTTTCCTGCGTTCTCCCTGTAACCCTTGATTCCCTGACTGATCAAAAATCTATCTCAGCCTTGAACATACATAAGGACTCTGCCCCCACAGCTTGCTATGGCAAGGTGCTCCAAAGACTGATTTGTAGCAGAAACAGAAATGAAACAAAAATGTACAAAGTGACTGAGGGTCTCCTACTCCCACCCTACTACTGACCTGGCATAATCAATGGGACTTCTGCCATTAACATCAGGTGCTCCAGGATCTGCACCATAGACAACTAAAAGTTCAGCCTGATGTATTTGTCCTGCTTTAGCAGCCACGTGCAAGGGCGTGGTACCTTTTTCCTGATGAATAGAAAACAAATATTTTCAAAAAACCCAGTAAGTTGTAAGTACACAGGCTTAGTTACAGACTCCATTTATAAAGCAACGCTTCATAAACACACAAAGGTAAAACATTGATGGGCATGGCAGTTCAAAAACAGTTTTCACTCTATCCTTCAATGAAGCATTCTTTACAGTAATGTGATACATTTCTTGCACAAGTGCTGAGTGTCATTGAGTTTGAACATTCTCAATATAGTTCCCAAGACTTCAGAATAAAATTAATAATGTGCAATAGTAAGTGCTAAATCATCAATGACATGCAGCAGCTATCCCAGTTATTTCTGCAAGGGTGGAAATATTCACATCTGAGCAAAGGGATGTTTTACTGAGACCTTAATTAAGACATTGTTGTGGCTGAATAGAAGTTTTCTGTCACCAACAGTAACAGTTCTCTCAATACATACAAAATTTCTTCAAAAATATATCTGCACAAATAAAAGTAAAAATCCCAATGGATTCAATGGTAAATGCACTGTATGATGAGGCACAAAGTAATAACAGACCAGGAAAGTAGAAGAATCAATCTGGAGAGCGTTGTGTTAACTAGTCTTAGCCAAAGGACCAATGAAATCATGTCTCTTTGAGAAAAGTTGAGTGAAGCAACAGAGGATTACAAAGCTGAAGGATAGCAGAAACAGGCTGAACAAATTATTTTAAAAGGAACTTGGATGAATACTCAGGAGGGAAACAATTTGCAAAGCTATGGGAAAGGGGCTACTGAAGAATCTTTCAAAGAACAGACACAGGGATGATGAGATACACAACTTTCTTCTGTGCTGCATCATTTTCTGGACAGCTTTGGCTATTATTTATCTCAGTTTGGAATCCTGATAGAGTGTTTGATTTATGGACATTCACCAAGGATAGTACCAGATTTAGCTGTGATGCGATCAGATGGTTCGACTACCCATCAGCGTTCATTGTCTTTTAAACAAAATGACTGCAATAAACTGGAATTGAATGCATTTTTTGAAAAAAGAAATTGAAAGAAATGAGGGGGAGTGTTTTCTAACCTGAACAATGAATAGTCCAGTTTTTACAACACACTAAGACATTTTACTTGAAAATCATTTATAAAGGTAATTTAATTAGGTGAGTTACATCCTTGTACGCACAAAGATGACAAAATCTGTCCCAATTTGAATATATTAAATGAAGTAATCCACTTTGACTGTTCTCTTAGGTTTATTTGTTCCAAAACACTTCGTAGTACATAATGTTAAGTGAATCACTCACTTCTCATTTTCAAAATAGATGTCACACTGCCAATCTATTCATTGGAAAATTCCAATGACAGACAAGAAAAAGACAGCTGGGAGAGTACAATGCTTTAAAACAGATTAGGTCCTGACTGAGCCCTGACTGACTTATGATTCAAGAGTCAAGATTCAAGTATATGCGGCAGCCCTGAACATGCATCAATTTTTCATTTACTATAATAATGGCGCCAGTGAGCTTGCAAATTTTTGCTCAAATTAATATCATTAACAAAAGTGTTTCTGCTGTCTAATTACATAGATTTTGTACATGGTAACATTGTTAAACTGAAAGACTATGGGATTAAAAAGATTGTGTACTGACAATTTATTTTTCAATAAAACAGTCAAGTTCAACTGGCATAAAATAGTGTGCATAATCTATGTGAACTATAACAGTTGAAAATCTTAAGATATCTTCTAAATTCAACTTAGGATTTGGCAAATAAGAATTTAACTTGCTTACATGAAAGTATTGTGTCAATTTTACTGTTCTTTCTCCTCTAAGATCCAGATACTGGAGGAGGTGATAACAGAAATTGTAGAAACAAAATACAAAAGCATAAAGCAGATTTAGTCATCATCTAAAAAAGTGAAAGGTCAGCAAAGTGGTTTTCTTTCTGGTTTTGACTGGTCTACTTAATTAAGGTAGATTATGAAATGTTACGAATTATGGAAAACATACACCATAATGAACTTTACCGGGTGAAAGAAGTTGGCCTGTGCTCCCAGGGACAGCAGCCGGAGACATGTCTCCAGATTCCCCGTACGCACACTGGAGTGCAGTTGCTGTCGCAAGAAAAAAGTGCAAACATTAACTAAAATTCTGGTAATATAATTTATTGAAAATGTTTTTATACATTTTGGAAGTCAAGTTGTATGCACGATCTGTTTCTCAATATTTTGTTAAGACTCACTTGCAATTTCATCCATTCCCCGAAATCTAATTGCCAAATGGACAGAGATGACTTTTCTTTAATTAAAATAAGAATAATGCAGCTGGGCAATGGTGAACTGCCCTAGTTTTCCATGACCTTTCAAGCTTTATCACTGTTTCAGACTTCAATTCTATCCCAAATTGAAATGATTATCATTCAGTCATCATGACATTAATGTGAGGAATTTCAGCTCCAAATTTCCAACAGCACAGGTCCCATATTATTTTATTTAGAAAGTACTACATCTCTTGTGTTCCATGTCTGGTAACACAGTTTATCCGCCTTTTAAAGAATTATTTCCTTACTGTCATGAGCTACACCACGATGGAATATGCATACATATTTCTTACGTGTATAAGTGCATATCCGCAGGCTGCATACAATTTTGTCTTTATTGACAATTAACTTGCCACTGGAGCAGAGATCACAAGGCCTCTATAAAAATCTAAAATGCTACAGTAAGCAGTGCTTTTGAGGTGGGGAAATGTCATTTGACAGAGAAGTGGGATTCTTATTTTTCAATAAAATATCAAGGTCAACTGGGATAGAATACATGTGTGCATAATCTGCCTGAACTATAACAGTTGAAAATCTTAAGGCATATCTGGTGTGTACCCAGGGAGAGTTATGTACGATAAGAAATAATTCGCTGCTCTGCTCGTCAACATAGATGGTTAAACACACCAAGTACAAAATCCACTCAATTATATAAAAATTGAAAAAAGTCAACTTTTTCTTAAGAGGAGAATTAATGACAGGGCTTTATTGAAGAATGTTAAATGTGGATTTCCATGACTGATTTTTGCACTGAACTGATCCCGATCTTAGGTATTGGGAAGTATACAGGGCAGACTAAATGTTTTCTTGCAAAGACAGATTTAACAAACAGTATTTTCAGAATTCTCTGACAAAATCATTTACACTTGTATTTTAGTCAGGTTGTGACAAGACTAAAACATCTTTACATTGTACTCAGATAGTTATTTTCACTTTCAAATGTGAAGTTATAATTTTATTTCTTGTGTACCATATTGTAGACCATGACTTAGCCATCTTTGAAAATTACTTCAATATCAATATGAATCACACCAGGATGGAATATGTATACATATTTTCTACATGTATATATGCACATACATGCAAATATTTTGCTAAAATCTTACTATTCACAAGAGACTGAAAACCAAAGAATTTAAAATTCAGGTGCCATAATGTATTCAATTTGCAAATGAAATCGAGAGATTTTACTCACTAGGATCAGCAAGAGTTAAGAGATTATCCTCACCAATGAAACATAAAAAAAATACATTTTGAACATCTTATCTTCAGCAACTATTTGAAGATGAGCAAAAACTTTCAGTAAATGAACCTATTTTCCTAGGACTCTCAAACTGGTTAAATTGAATCCTTCTCCCATATATTTCTGGATCATTGAAAGAGGTTTTGGGGTAGAAGTGACCTGTACAAGAAGGATGATTGCACCTAAATTGGAAGGTGACTAATATCCTAGCGGGGAGATTTGCTCGAGCTGCTCGGGAGGATTTAAACTAGTAATGGGAGATGGAGGGACCCAGGGAGATAGTGAGGAAAGAGATCAGAGACTAGTACAGTTGAGAACAGAAGCGAGTCAAACAGTCAGGGCAGGCAGGGATAAAGTAGAGAACAAGGTACGACTGATCAACTAAACTGCATTTATTTCAATGCAAGGGGCCTACCAGGGAAGGCAGATGAACTCAGGACATGGTTAGGAACATGGGACGGGAATATCATAGCAATTACAGAAACATGGCTCAGGATGGACAGGACTGGCAGCTTAATGTACCAGGATACAAACGTGACAGGAAGGACAGAAAGGGAGGCAAGAGAAGAGGGGGTGTAGCGTTTTTGATAAGGGATACCATTATAGCTGAGGGAGAATATTCCTGGAAATACATCCAGGGAAGTTAGTTGGGTGGAACTGAGAAATTAGAAAGGGATGATCACCTTATCAGTCAGAGGGAAATTGAGAAACAAATTTGTAAAGGGATCTCAGCTATCTGTAAGAATAATGGGTCGGTTATGGTAGGGGATTTTAACTTTCCAAACATAGACTAGTACTGCCATAGTGTTAAGGGTTTAAATGGAGAGGAATTTGTTCAGTGTGTACAAGAACATTTTCTGATTCAGTATGTGGATGTACCTACTAGAGAAGGTGCAAAACTTGACCTACTCTTCGGAAATAAGGCAGGACAGGTGACTGAGGTGTCAATAGGGGAGCACTTTGGTGCCAGCGACCATAATTCTATTTTAAAAAAATGACGGAAAAAAATAGACCAGATCTAAAAGTTGAAGCTCTACATCGGAGAAAGGTCAATTTTGACGGTATTAGGCAACAACTTTCAAAAGCGGGTGTTCGCAGGTAGAGGGACGGCTGAAAAATGGAAAGCCTTCAGAAATGAGATAACGAGAGTGCAAAGACAGTATATTCCTGTTAGGGTGAAAGGAAAGGCTGGTATGTATAGGGAATGCTGGATGACAAAAGAAGTTGAGGGCTTGTTTAAGACAAAGAAGGAAGCATACACGTCGGGTACAGACAGGATAGATCGCGTGAATCCTTAGAAGAGTATAAAGGAAGTAGGAGTATACTTAAGATGGAAATCAGGAGGGCAAAAAAGGGTCATGAGATAACTTTGGCAAACATAGTTAAGGAGGATCGAAACGATTTTTACAAGTACATTAAGGACAAAAGGGTAACTAGGGAGAGAATAGGGCCCCTCAAAGATCAGCAAGGCGGCCTTTGTGTGGAGCCACAGAAAATGGGGGAAGATACTAAAATGAGTATTTCGCATCAGTGTTTATTGTGGAAAAGGACATGAAAGATATAGAATGTAGGGAAATAGATGTTGACATCTTGAAAAATTTCCCCATTACAGAGGAGGAAGTGCTGGATGTCTTGAAAAGCATAAAAGTGGATAAATCCCCAGGACCTGATCAGGTGTACCCTAGAACTCTGTGGGAAGCTAGAGAAGTGATTGCTGGGCCTCTTGCTGAGATATTTGGATCATCGATAGTCACAGGCGAGGTGCCGGAAGACTGGAGGTTGGCTAATGTGGTGCCACTGTTTAAGAAAGGTGGTAAGGACAAGCCAGAGAACTATAAACCAGTGAGCTGGACATCAGTAGTGGACATGTTGTCCTGAGGGACAGGATGAACATGTATTTGGAAAGGTAAGGACTGATTAGGGATAGTCAACATGGCTTTGTGCGTGGAAAATCATGTCTCATGAACTTGATTGAGCTTTTTGCAGAAGTAACCAAGAGGATTGATGAGGACAGAGCAAGATATGATTTAAATGGACTTCAGTAAGGCATTTGACAAGGTTCCCCATGGGAGACTGGTTAGCAAGGTTAGATCTCATGGAATACAGGGAGAACTAGCCATCTACCTGTCTTACAGGTAGAAGACAGAGGGTGGTGGTAGAGGGCTGTTTTTCAGACGGAGGCCTGTGACCAGTGGAGTGTCATAAGGATTGATGCTGGGTCCACTGCTTTTTATCATTTATATAAATAATTTGGTTGTGAGCATAAGAGGTACAGTTAGTAAGTTTGGAGATGACACCAAAATTGGAGGTGTAGTGGGCAGCGAAGGAAGTTACCTCAGATTACAACAGGATCTGGACCAGATGGGCCAATGGACTGCGAAGTGGCCGATTGTGTTTAATTTAGATAAATGTGAGGTACTGCATTTTGGAAAGACAAATCTTAGCAGGACTTGTACACTTAATGATAAGTGGGGAGTGTTGCTGAACAAAGACACCTTGAACTGCAGGATCATAGTTCCTTGAAGTAAGTCACAGGTAGATAGGATAGTGAAGGAGGCATTTGGTATACTTTATTAGTCAGAGCATTGAGTACAGGAGTTGAGAGGTTATGTTGTAGTTGTACAGGACATGGGTTAGACCACTGTTGGAACATTACATGCAATCTGGTCTCCTTCCTATTGGAAAGACGTTGTGAAACCTGAAAGGGTTCAGAAAAGATTTACAAGGTTGTTCCCAGCGTTGGAGGATTTGAGCTATATGGAGAGGCTGAACAGGCTGGGACTGTTTTCCTTGGAGTGTTGGAGGCTGAGGGGTGACCTTAGAGGTTTATAAAATCATGAGGGGCATGGATAAGATAAATAGACAAAGTCTTTTCCCTGGGATGGGGGAATTCAGAACTAGAGGGCATAGGTTTAGAGTGAGAGGGGAAGATATAAAAGAGACCTAAGGGGCAATCTTTTCATGCAGAGGATGGTATGTGTATGGAACAACCTGCCAGAGGAAGTGGTAGAGGCTAGTACAATTGCAACATTTAAAAGGCATTTAAAAGGATGGAGAGATGAATAGGAAGGGTTTGGACGGACATGGGCTGGGTGCTGGCAAGTGGGACTAGATTGGGTTGGGATATCTGATTGGCATGAACAAGTTGAACCAAAGAGTCTGTTTCCGTGCGGTACATCTCCATGACTCTATGATTGTCTCAATACAGAATTAAGACAATTTAATGGGATCATAGTATTTGACAAGGCTTATGCGCATTAGCTTGTGCACAATGACAATGTATTTTCTTATAATGCTCCAGGACATGATATAAGCCTGCAATGTTTCCATTGGCATTTTTGATGTTGTGATAGGTTTTCTTCCAAAGAATGTGAAATTGAAGCACTATAAGGTCATAAAGATGATCAGAAGACCACCAGCCTTTTATTGAGTTTCTCAGAGTCCTGCTAAAGACTAAGTCATTCCAATAATTGCATGGCAACAGCATGTGCATCATGATGACATGTTTTATCTGTATGCCACTGGATAATAAGACACAGTAACTAGATACTATAACTTGAAACAAAAGATTCTTTAGCCCTTTTAATAACTTATTAGTCACTGTGTCCAGAAGTATAATTTTACAGTGCTAGCAATTCTCCAAAGCTTTACTCAAGAGATCATTCTTCGTAAGGTCAATGGTAAGTTATTCAATCACAGTTAAGAACACAGATGGGATACAGAACAACATTCAGAAGCTAATTTTTTTAAAAAAATCTTCCTTGTAGAGGATAAATGCAGCTGACTTTATATTTGCTTTAAAATGGCAAGGTGTCAAAATGTTAATCAAAAATCTTAGTCATTTCACTTGACTCTGAAAAGCTGAAGCAGAGTTAAATCATCAGATGGGAAATGACATTAATCCATTTGTGGCAAAGCAGTGATGTAAAAAAGTGTACTGTGACTACACAACCACTCACTTTTAAACTGGAGTTAAAAAGACCCCCAGAAAGAGTGAAGTTTGTAAAATGACACTGTAAAAGGAAATAGAGAAAATATACCATAATTGATTGCTGATTAAATGGCAAACAGTGGGTACAGGATACAAAAAAGTAACTGTGTCCATTTGGGGAATTGTTGTACAAAGTTAGAATTTTAATTTTTTACACAGACTGCATTAAAATCTTGACAGCCTGTTGTACAAAGTCTTAATGAATTTTTTTCTGCATGGAATCTCAGATTGTCAACTAGTGCTTTAGATAAAACTAGCAACCACTTAAATAATAAAATTGATTAGTGTTGAAATGAGATTTTATTATTTATGGTGACTACTGCTCAAACAAAAATTATCAAGTTATTCATATTCAATGCTCAAACATTTGTGCCAAAAAAGATTTGCATCAAAGAACATTTAAAAGAAACAAAATGGAGATTTCTTTTTAATTCAGCAAGTTCACAGAATGTGTGCGCTCCTGGCACGACCAACATTTATTGCTCTTCACTCATTGCCTTGGGGGCAGTTTAAAAATCAACTACATTGCTGTGGGTCTGGAGTTACATATCATAAGGATGGCAGGTTCCTGCTTCCCCCACACGAAGGGATTTTAAATAATGCCTTAGCTTAACTGACAATATCCAACTACCAATCTCTTCTAATATACAAATTTAGCAAAATCATGAAAATAGATGTAATTTGTAATCACGGGACTATTACATCTGCAAGTATAATTTGACCAAGATATCTCACCTTACTCAGGTCCTTTGTGGTAACACCATCATCATCACGACAAGGCAATTTGTGGACAAATGCCAACATCTGATACTTGGCTCGTATGAACTCTGCCTTGGTGGGGCTGCAGATTTATTTTTCCAAAAAAAAAGGGCATATCATAATGATGCAATAATTGCAATTGCGTTAAATCTATGGCAATTTCACATGGTTAATTACAATGTCAGACTAATCGCTACCACATTGATACACTCTGCCAATTTCTATTTCAAGAGCAATGGGAAAAGATCATCAGCATTTTAAAATAGTGACGGAAAAGGACAGACCGGATCTAAATGTTGAAGTTCTAAATAGGAGGAAGGCCAATTTTAACACTATTAGGCACTATCTTTCACAAGTTGATTGGGGCAGATATTTGCAGGTAAAGGGACAGCTGGAAAATGGGAAGCCCTCAAAAATGAGGTAACGAGAAGCCAAAGACACTATATTCTTGTCAGGGTGAAAGGCAAAGCTGATAGGTATAAGGAATGCCAGATGACTACAGAAGATGAGGTTTTGGTTAAGAATAAGAGGGCAAAAAGTGGGCATGAGTTAGCTTTGGCAAATAGGGTTAAAGAGAATTCAAAAGGAATTCTAAAAATACATTAAGGACAAAAGGATAACTAGGGAGGGAATACAGCCCCTCAAAGACCAGCAGGGTAGCCTATATGTGAAACCGTAGAAGATGGTGGAGATACTGAGCAAGGATTTTGCATCAATGTTTACTATGGAAAAGGACATAGAAAACATGGAATGTGGGGTAAATAGTTAGCGACATCTGGAAAAATGCCCATATTAGAGAGGTGATGGTGCTGGATCTCTTAAAACGCATAAAGGTGGATAAATCCCCTAGGACCTCATCAGGTGTACCCTAGAACACTGTAGGAAGCTAGGAAAGTGATTGCTGGATTCCTTGCTGAGATATTTGTACAACCGGTAGTCATAGGTGAGGTACTGGAAGATTGGAGGCTAACATGGTGCCACTACTTAAAAGGTAGTAAGAGAAAGCCAGGTAACTATAACCCACTGAACCTGACATCGGTGGTGGCCAAGTTGTTGAAGGGAACCCTGAGGGACAGTATTAACATGTATTTGGAAAGGCAAAGACTGCTTAGGGATAGTCAACATGGCTTTGTGTGTGGGAAATCATGTCTCACAAATTTCATTGAGTTTTTTGAAGAAATAGCGAAGAGGATTGATGAGGACAGAGCGGTAGATGTGATCCATATGGACTTCAGGAAGCTGTGCAACAAGGATCCCCATGAGAGCCTGGTTAGCAAGGTTATATCTCATGGAATACAGGGAGAACTAACCATTTGGATACAGAACTGGCTCAAAGGTAGAAGACAGAGGGTGGTGATGGAGGGTTGCCTTTCAGGCTGGAGGCCTGTGACCAGTGGCGTGCCACAATGATCGGTGCTGGGTCTGCTACTTTATGTCATTTATATAATGATTCGGATGTGAACAAAGAAGGTACAGTTAGCAAATCTGCAAATAACATCAAAATTGCAGGTGCAGTGGACAGTGAAGAGGGTTACCTCAGGTTACAACAGGCTCTTGATCAGATGGGCCAATGGGCAGAGGAGTGGCAGATAAATTTAGATAATTTGAGATGTTGCATTTTGGAAAGGCAAATCAGGGCAGGACTTGTACACTAAATGGTAAGTGGGGAGTGTTGTTGAACAAAGACATCTTGAAGTGCAGGTTTATAGTTCCTTGAAAGTGGAGTCTCAGGTAAATAGGTTGGTGATGGTGGAGTTTGGTATGCTTTCCTTTACTGGTCAGTGCATTGAGTATAGGAATTGGGAGCTCATGTTGCGGCTGTACAGGACATTGGTTAAGCCACTTTTGGAATGTTGTGTGCAATTCTGGTCTCTATCCTATTAGAAGGATATTGTGAAACCTGAAAGGGTTCAGAAAGGATTCACAAGGATGTTGGCAGGGTTGGAGGATTTCAGCTGTAGAGTCAGGCTGAATAGGCTGGGGCTGTTTTCCCTGGAGCATCGAAGACTGAGGGGTGACCTCAGAGGTTTATAAAATTATGAGGGGCACGGATAGGATAAATAGACAGTCTCTTCCCGGAGGTGGGGGAGTCCAGAACTAGAGGGCTTAGGTTTAGGGTGAGAGGGAAAAGATATAAAGAGAGACCTAAGGGGCAACTTTTTCACGCAGAGGTTGGTGAGTGTATGGAATGAGCTACCAGAGGAAGTGGTGGAGGCTGGTACAATTGCAACATTTAAAAGGCATTTGGGTGGGTATATGAATAGGAAGGGTTTGGAGGGATATGGGCCAAGTGCTGGCAGGTGGGACTAGATTAGGTTAGAATATTGATTGGCATGGATAGGCTGGACTAAAAGGGTCTGTGTCCTGGACATCTCTCAGACTCTATGACTCAAGAATTAATCTTACTCATCTATCAACTGGAATTCCAAAACAACAATGTGAAATTCCTATGAATGAAGTTTACATAATGAGGTCTGAGGCCTAACACAATGAAACTTGTGTGTAAATTGCACACATCTTGGAAGCTTCATATAACAATAAGTTGTTGACTAGACTCATCTGCTCGATAATCTTTCAAAACAAGTCTTGACTACTAAAGGACTGTACCTGGATGAGAAAAGTCAAAAAAAGTTTTTGCAGACAAGGCAATTGTCAGTTTACATGTAATTCCTATACAGCAGCCTTGTACTTTTAAGCTGAATGGAACTCACTGCACTTTATCCTGAGGGTTTGGTTTACGTCGTCCACTTTGCACTTGGGCTGGATCAAGTAATGAGTGTTCCCAGATGGAGTTGGCTCCATTACTTGCTAAGGTCTGCACCATCTAAAATAAGGCAAGACAAAGATGACTATTTAAAAACCATCTCTAAATGTAAGGATTATATTTTTATGGCAAGATTATCCATGACCTTGTTGACTGAAGTACTTTTGTCTAATGATCGACAATAATTTCAGCACTCAAAGCCTTAGAAGTGATTGGGCATAGAAGGCCCATTATGTCAATTGCTGGATCAAGGATGAAGGAAAAGAACTGTCATCTACAAATGATGTCAACACACAGCACATTAAGAACAACTTGCCCTAACCGGTTAAGCCACCCCGCATACGTTCCCAACAAGAAGTTACAGAGCAGCAATGGCAAAGGTATAGGAATAGAGCTAAATAGATCAAAGTCAGGAATGCTACACATAGGAAATTCAGAGAGATACAAAAACAGGGAAAAGAATGACAAATGAGAGAATGCTTCAGTCACAAACACAGATTCTGAAGCTTCACAGTAAAGAACTGTATTGGCTCTTAGCCAATCTCTACATAAAGCACCACAAAGTTTGGAAAGAAAATAATGTCACTACTTATCCATCATGAACCAAAATCTTTGTTAGTCCCAGCAAACAAACAGTCTGCTCAAATCATTTGCATTCCAATCTCCCTTTCTCCCTGAAGAAAGGTTCTCTTTTTGGGAAAGGATTCACTGAGGAAGAGAACAGGAAACCAAACAAACTAGCAGATTAATACAAGAAATTAGACTCACTAATACAGCTAGTGTTATCCTTTCAAAATATAAGAGGTCACTTGAATTATGTTGAATCAAAAATATCTTCAATACATTAAGTGCAACCGGAAGAATAAATTATCTTAAAAACCTAACAAGTTCCCACCAGAGAAAAACAGGTGATATGGATCATGAAATGACACAGAAGGAGGCCATTGAATGCAACATGCCGATAATCTATGCTGAATTAGAACTCAACTCTAACACAAGAACAGTGGTATGGACATGTGCTGGATGGAGGGTAGTTCCTCCTAGCAGCTTTCATCTAAGTTCTTTCTTAGCCTGCCACTCTATTTCTAATTGTTGGAGTTGAAAAGCCCTTGCCTTCTCCTGTTCCCCTCCCCTTAAAGTCCAGATGAATGTTGAGCTTTTCCTGCCCTGGGCGGGTGATATTACTGATTGGCTTTTGGTTCTAACTCATAAGCAACCCTCCTGATTGTGGATGGTCTTAGGTGCTGAGCCAACCTAAGAATTTCATTCATTCAGTTTTATTCTGCATGTCAAATGCCTTCTTCAACACCCAGTCTATCTGCAACTACACGCCTTTAAATAGACTGAGCTCACAGCAGATAACATTTCAGCAATTATCCTCTTCTACAAACCTGAGTCAGCATTTTATTTTCTGTTCATTTGCATAGGAGAGTAGGGCATTTTGTAGTGATCATTTATTTTGTTTTAAAAATAATTTTGACTATACAATTTCTCCCTTTTGGCTTCCAATGGGTTTATTTCTAGTTGCTGCTAATATTTGCACTCTGCCTGGATTTTTCTGCCATGTGGCCAAATTGCTGGCTCATGTCATTGGATCCAATCCACACATCAGAGCTTAAGTTCTGTTAAAAAGATTGCCAGTTTAAAACAAATCTTTCATTAACCTCACCACCTACTTGTCAGCAAACTGTAACTCAATTTTATCCATGTTAAACAGTTCTGGTGTATTTTCCTGGTCCCTTGGTTTGTGGGCTCTGTTCATTGTAAGGACCACAACACACTTGAGAAGTGCAATCAGAAGCTCAATTTATTTCATTTTATTCTTGGGTGGAGGAGGATAATGCTTTGCAAGACAGCAAGGTAGTGGGAGGCATTTAATAATCTTGATCGTGTTTGATTCAATCAGCAGTAACTTAAGTACAAAATAACTGTGGGATACTCATCTATCAATATACTTGTTTTTAAAAGATGGAGTCCAAAAGCATAGCGAGAATCAATAGTCTTGGATTCCTTTGTGCGATAGCTAAACAGTTAGCCAATTGGCTAGACATAGAATCATACACTAGAGATACAGACCCTTCAGCCCAACTCATCTGTGCCAAGAGACATCATAATCTGACCTAGATTCATTTGCCAGCATTCGGCATACAACAGCACACAAACCAACAGCCACTCTCAGACAACATCTCACCAGGACAAAGGACCCGATACCCAGCATGAGCAAAACCAACATAGTGTACAAAATCCCATGCAAGGACTGCACAAAACACTACATAGGACAATCAGGAAGACTGCTAACGATCCAGATCCATGAACACCAACTAGCCACGCAACGACACGACCAGCTATCCTTAGTAGCCACATACGCAGATGACAAGCAACATGAGTTCGACTGGGACAACACTACTATTATAGGACAAACCAAACAGAGAACAGCCAGGGAATTCCTAGAGGCATGGCACTCATCCACAGATTCTATTAACAAACACATCGACCTGGACCCAATATACCAGCCACTGCAGCGGACAGCTGGAACTGACAACCGGAAGCGGCAGAGACAAGCCACTATAAATGCCGGAGGAAACATCACAGAAGCGCTTCACAGGAGGCTCCCAAGCACTGAGGATGTCACCTAGACAAGGGACGAAACGTCTGCACCACAAATTCCCAGCTCGGCGAACAGAACCACAACATTTAGCTGATCTCCCTCCAAATCCTTCCTTTTCATCTCCCCATCCAGGTGCCTTTAAAATGCAATTGTACCAGCCTCCATCACTTCCCCTGGCAGCTCATTCCATACCTGCACCACCCACTGAGAAAATGTTACTCTTCTTTCCCTTCTCAACTTAAACCCAGGCCCTCTAGTTTTGGACTCCCCCATCCTCGGAAAAGATCTTGGTTATCCACCCTATCCATGCCCCTCATGATTTTATAACTTCTATAAGGTTACACTACGCTCTGGGAAAAAAAAGCAACAACCTATTCAACCTCCTCCTACAAGTCAAACTCTCCAAACCTGGCAACACTCTTACTAAACCTTTCTTCACCGTCTCAAGTTTAACAACATCCTTCTTACAGATGGGCAACCAGAATTGTACGCAGTATTCTAGAAGTGGCCTACCAATGTCCTTTACAGTCACAACATGATATCCCAACTCCTAATCTTAATGTTCTGACTAATGAAGGCATGTGTGTCAAACGTCTTCTTTACCACCCTGTCTACCTGCAACTCCACTTTCAAGGAACCTAGGTGTCTTTGTTCAGCAACACTCCCAGGGGCCTACCATTAACTGTAAAGGTCCTGCCCTGGTTTGCTTAACCAAAATGCAACACTTCACATTCATCTAAATTAAACTCTACCTGCCACTCCTCGGCCCATTGGCCCATCTGATCAAGGTCCCGTTATACTCTGATGGAATCTTCTTCACTGATCACTATACCAGCTATTTTGGTGTCATCTGCAAACTTACCAAACATACCTCCTCAATTCACATCAAAATCAATTATATAAATGACAAAAAGAAGTGGACCCAACACTATTCCTTGTGGCACACCACTTATTACAGGCATCCAGTCCGAAAAGCAACCTTCCACCACCACCTTCTGTTTCCTACCTTCAAGTCAATTGCGTCCAATTGGCTAGCACCCCTGCATCTCCTGCTTTCTAACCTTACTAACCAGTCTACCATGTAGAACCTTGATGAATGCTTTGCTAAAGTTCATATAGGCCATATCTATGACTCTGCCTTCAATCATCTTCGTTACTTCTTCAAAAAAAACTCAATTAAGTTAGTGAGGTATGATTTCCCACACAAAAAAACCATGTTAACTGTCCCTAATCAATCCTTGCTTTTCCAAATGCAGCTAAATCCTGCCCTTCAAAATCCCCTCCAATGACTTGCACACCATTAATACAAGGCTCACCAGTCTATAGTTTCCTGGCTTTTCCTTACCATCTTTCTTAAATAATGATACATTATTAACCAATCTCCAGTCTTCCAGCATCTCACACATGGCTGTCAATGATACAAATATCTCAGCAAGAGGCCCAGCAATCTCTTCTCTAGCTTCCCACAAAGTTTAGGAAACACCGGATTATGTCCTAGGGATTTTTCTACCTTTAGTCCATTTTTCCCTGAAGGTAGCAACGCAGGTCAGTAGAGCGGTCAAGGAGGCATTTGACATGTTTTCCTTCATCAGACAAGGTATTGAATACGAGAGTTTACAAGTCACGTTACAGTTGTATAATACTTTGGTTCGGCCACATTTGGAATACAGCGTACAGTTCTAGTCACATTATCAAAAGGATGTGGATGCTTTGGAGACTGTGCAGACGAAGTTCACCAGGATGTTGACTGGTATGGAGGGTGCTAGCTATGAGGAGAGGTTGGGTAGATTACAATTATTTTCATTAGAAAGGAGTGGTTGAGGGGGGACCTGATTGAGGCCTACCATATCATCAGAAGTGTAGACACATTGGATAGCAAGAAACTCTTTCACCAGAGTGAAGGACTCAATTACTAGGGGTCACGAGTTCAAAGAGAGAGTGGAAAAAGGTTTAGGGGAGGATTACATGTAAATTTATTCATGCAGAGGGTGTGGATGCCTGGAATATATTGCCAGCAGAGGTGGTAGGGACGGAAACAATAGTGTTATTTAAGATGTATACAGATACATGAATGGGCAGGGAGCAAAGGGATACAGATCCTTAGAAAGTAGGCATACTTAAATAGAGGGTATGGATTGGTGCAGGCTTGGAGGACTGAAGGGCCTGTTCCTGCATTGTAGTGTTCTTTGTTGCTCTTTAAGTGTTTTAAGACTCCAGTACCACCTCTTTTATCATAGAAATTCTTTTTAAAACATCTCTATTTATTTTGCCAAGTTCCCTAGCTTCCATGTCCTTCTCCACAGTAAATACGGTGCAAAATATTCATTTATTATCTGACCCATCTCCTGCGGCTCCACAAATAGAAGGCCAATTGATCTTTAAAGGGGCCCTATCCTCTCCTTGGTTACTCTTTTGTCCCAAATGTACTTAAAGAATCTCTTTGAATCCACCTTAATTCTATTTGCCAAAGCCATCTCACGCCCCATTTTTTGGTTGGACAATTTCTTCTCTTTAAATTTTCTTCAAAGGGTATCTGAGGAATATTGCTGAAACGCACTTCTGCTTTGACTAAAAAAAGTTGAGTATTTGCCAAGCACGTAAATGCACGGTTTGTTTGTAGCCCAGAGTTAGGGATTCTTATACTGTCAGATGATGTTTTATGGATCAGTACTGATTCCTTAACTGGCCGCTATTTCAAACTTGTATGGTTAAAAGACAATTAGGGTTCAGCACTGTGGAAGTCATTTGGCCCACCTTTTTTGGTGGGGAGGATAGTAGAGAAGAAGAAAGGAGGAGAAGGGGAAGATAAGAGTAAGAATAATATCAAGCAATAGCTTTCATTTTAAATAGCCAACTGTTTATGGTCCATCTCAGAGGTTAAGTGTAAAGTCATAAACATACCATACAGGATAGATAAAATTTGCATTTTTTATTATGCAAGGCTATTTTTATATCAAAGACACCTCATCTCTTTGGCAGCTTGGAATAGAATAACTAGCATTCTAGTCCCATCAGGATGTACATGAGATGTTGATTATCTGGTTAACATCAGAGATACTTCTGGAAGGTTACTTCTAAGTCCAGACACAATTAGCAATTATCTTTGTTGGGCTATTTAATGTACTTTTAAAACAATTACTAAACATACATACATACACACACACACACACAATACATACAATAATTGATTTTATACACAGTTTGTGACAAATGGAGGGCGACCAGGGGAAGGGAGAAGAGAGAAGAATGGATACAGTTTCAGTTCTCATTTCCAGACCAACAAGAGCACGCAGCCATGGACATCAGCTGAAGTTGGGATGGGGCTATGCTTTTCCCTGCATTAGCATCATATTGGGCTTTGGTGAGGCCTCACCAAGGGTACCATAACCAGCTTGGTACCATATTGAAAAAAGGATTTACTTACTTGTACTTGAAGATGGTACAGCAACGGATTCACCTAGAGTCATAGGTATGTACAGCATAAAAACAAACCCTTCGCTCCAACTCGTCCATGCCGACCAGATATCCCAACCCAATCTAGTCCCACCTGCCAGCACCCAGCCCATGTCCCTCCAAACCCTTCTATATCCATGCAGGTGCCTTTTAAATGTTGCACTTGTACTCATCTCCAGCTCATTCCATACACACACCACCCTCTGCGTGAAAATGTTGCCCCTTGGGTCTCTGTTATATCTTTCCCCTCTCACCCTAATCCTAAGCCCTCTAGTTCTGGACTCCCCACCCCAGGGAAAAGAAAGACTTTGCCTATTTATCCGACCCATGCCCCTCACAATTTTATAAACCTTTATAAGTTCACCCCTCAGCCTCCAATGCCCCAAGGAAAACAACCCCAGCCTATTCAACCTCTCCCTATGGCTA
Organism: Chiloscyllium plagiosum; assembly: GCF_037043375.1. NCBI lineage: Eukaryota > Metazoa > Chordata > Chondrichthyes > Orectolobiformes > Hemiscylliidae > Chiloscyllium > Chiloscyllium plagiosum. The sequence continues at coordinate 21,640,019 of NW_028270169.1, forward strand.
AAATCCTCCAACCCAGGCAACATCTTTGTAAATCCTTTCTGACTTGATAGGATGAACCCTTTGGGAACCAACAATCAGGAAAATTCATTCTACAATCTGTGGAGTTCAGAACAATGAGGCAACTTCATCGAAACGTAGGATATTCTGAAGGGGCTTGAAAGAACAATGACAAAAAACACGGAGGAGAGTTTCAGAGTAAGGGGCTGACGATTTACAACTGAGCAGCATTTTATTTTCATTCAAAGGGTTGGAAGCTTTGGAATTCTCTTAATCAGAAGCCAATGGATTCTCCAGGGTTAAGTATATTTAAGACAGAGATAGATTGAGTTTTGGTTCTTGAGGCATTGAGGGATTTGGAAAGGTAAGACACAAAATCAGCTATAACCTTGGAGTAGGCTTGAGAGGCCTTCCGTCTACTTCTGCTCTGAAAATAGGTTTCATTTCCTGTTGAAGTTAAAATGTGTTTAGCAACTACTTGTTTAATTAAGGTAGGACAACTGGTGCCACCAAGCACCAAGGGTTTGATGCCTTCTGGATAGGGGAGGAATATTGAGGAAGGCCTCATCTCACTAAAGTGCTCAACTTCAAACATGTACTGTTTTAAGACCATAAGATGTCAGAGTAGAATTAGACGATTCGCCCATTGAATCTGCTCCACCATGCAATAAGATCTTGGCTGCTCTGATAATCCTCAACTCTATTTTCCCATATTCCTGATTCCTTTATTGATCAAAACTCTGTCAATTAGTCTTGGATAAAATTATTGACCCAACCTTGAAAGTTCTCTGGGGTAAAGAATTCCACAGATTCACTACCCTGAGACAGAAGAAATTCCTATGCCTTATAAGAGTGGCCCCTTATCCTAAAATAATGCCCCCGCTCCTAAGTGGAAACAACCTCTCTACGTCCACCCTGTTAAGTCCCCTAAGAATCACCTGTGTTTTAATAAGGTCACTTCTCAACTTCAATGCAGATACGCCCAATATCCTCAACCTGCCCTTATAAGAAAATCTCGCTATTCTTGGGATCAATCTAACTCAGGTGGTTTCTTTCTCCACTGCCATTATAACTTTCCTCAGATAAGATTTTAGACCCTTAATGCTATAATTTCTTTATTATTTTCATACGCATTCATTGTTCAAAGAAACTAAGAACACAAAGTAAACGCCAATCCTGTTTAAGCCAAATTCATGAATATTTTCCAAGACACAAATTCAGTACTGTGTACAGACTAATTTATTTTCTGCTGCAGAAGGGCTGTAATTTATCATGCCACTAATATACAAGGGCAGCTTAAAAGATCAATACTCTACAACAACCCTCAAATCAGTGGCTAGATTTTTTTTTAAACAGGATCTCAAGCACATTTCTATCACAAATTTCAAACTAACAGGATAAAGGTCACTGAAAGCAATTTTCAATTCATTTTCACTATTAATTATTCCATAAATCCTTTCCAGTAAATTCAAAAAGTTAGAAACCTTTTTAACAAAATACAAATAATCAGTAAGCTGAAGTAAGTGAACAAGACAGGTTCCAAATGCAGAACAGATGGGCGAATTCTTTCCTCAACTACCTTTTTGTCCGACTAGAGTTCTATAACATTGCAATAAATTACTTCTTGTTCATCACAGTACAAGCTGCTCCTTTTTAATCCTTACTCTTATATTTTGATGACGACACAGTTTTTAATAAGCCTTCATGAATTTAGATTAGATTAGATTCCCTACAGTGTAGGAACAGGCCCTTTGGCCCAACCAGTCCACACCTACCCTCTGGAAAGAAACCCACCCAGACCCATTCCCCTAGATTTACTCCTGACTAGTCCATCTAACACTAAGGGCAATTTAGCATGGCCAATTCACCTAGCCTGCACATCTTTGGACTGTGGGAAGAAACCGGAGCACCCGGAGGAAACCCACGCAGACATGGGGAGAATGTGCAAACTCCACACAGACAGTCACCCAAGGCTAGAATCGAACCTGGGTCCCTGGCGCTGTGAGGCAGCAGTGCTAACCACTGAGCCACGTTTGGTGGAACATCCAATAAGCTAACTCAACTTACAGATTTTCAAGCTTGCATGTATGCTTACATCCAACTTAATTCTTCCAACATATGGATATTGATTGTTTTCAGGTATACTAGTTGATTATCTGTAAAATTGGAAAACTGGAAGCCATCTATGACGTCCAATGCTACTAAAAAGGGAATAGGTTTAGGGTGAGAGGGGAAAGATGTAAAAGAGATGAAAGGGGCAACTTTTTCATTCAGAGGGTGGTACATGTATGGAATGAGCTGCAGAGGTGGTGGTAGAGGCTAGTACAATTAAAAGTACAACATTTAAAAGACATCTGGATGTGTATGAGTAGGTAGGGTTTGGAGAAATATGGGCCAGGTGCTAGCAGGTGAGACTAGATTGGGATATCTGGTCGGCATGGATGGGTTGGACCGAAAGGTCTGTTTCTGTGCTGTACAGAGGTTACAAAGGTATTGCATTCTAATTATATATGAGCCAAGATTCCACACCCAGCATTGCAAAAACCACCTTCTTCAATCCCTCCCTCCTCCACTCTGGTACAAAAGTTCTTATCCACACTTTCACTGTGAAGGTGAGATTTCTCAAATATTTTCCTCTTCAAATTCACCACCTCCAAAAATTCAGCTGCTCATGGTTTCACTGCATGAAATTCTACAATATGACATGATCCTTGTCCACGTCTGATGGACTCTTTTAGTGAATAGATTTCAAAAATCTTCACACAAGTTTTCAAAATCCATCCAAAATCTCTCTCCAATTTATTTGGAAAACTTTTGCAAGCACATGTCACGACCCATCATCGCTATTCTGGAGATATTAGATTACATATTTTCTTCTACTCCTGGTCTCAAAAGTCAGAAAGACAAATCTTTTTTCTACATTGTTACTTTTCTCCCTTCCTTCAAACCTCCTCAAAGCCTTCACCTGTCATTTTATATCTGGTCTTCTCCAAGTTCACCAATCCTCAGTTTAACTTTGTTAACTATTTAATATTTTATAAACCTGAGTAATTTTTAATTAATATATGTACTTTTCCAATCTCATTTTGATTGACTTTTTAAAAATGCACTCACACACAATTTTTCCAAAATAGTTTTAATGGACAGAGTTTTAGATAGCTGGTTGGCCACTCTCTTCATTTTGGTCTTAGCAAATCCGTATAGGGTTCAGACAGATGGACTTTGGTTACCACTTACTACTTAATGGGTTGCACAGCAATCCGAATTCTATGAGGCATCAGAAGTATACTAATAATGAATAAGTGTACACTACCACCGAATAACAATTGACAAGATCTTAAATAACACAATTTAAGTTTAGTTTAGCTAAATAATTTGACTGGATGCAAATTGGATTCAATATACCAGCTAGCTAGTAAACCAAAGTTGATTAGCGGTGTGAATAAAAGATATACCCAAAAACTTGCCTTTTGTATGCCTCCATAAGGCAAACTACAATCCATTAAAAATATCCAAAAAAAACCTTTCCTGACTACCCTAAAAATTTAGCACATCAATTCTAATGTAATTTAATTATTTTTTGGGAATGTTGAGTTACATTGTAGAGTACTTCAGATCCAGTTCTTTTAAAAACTGATACAACTCCACTTTAATTGCAAACAAGAGTGCTTGCATGCAAAAGCACAATATTGTTTTCGATCCACTTTGAAAGTACAAACCACTTTCTTTCCCAAGGTGCACCTTATTTTCTAGTACACATTTGGCTATATACACAGATGACATCTACCGGAACATGTTTCAAGAAATGTAAATGTATTCTCCTCACTCATTTCTCTTTCAGGAGTAAATTGCACATGGGTTAAATAACATGAGCAACAACTGGCTGATTCAAAGTTTAACCGAAAACAAAGTTTGTAGAAATTGCCTTGCATTCATGCAATAATTTAAATACTATCTTAATGAAAAATGTTTCCATCTGTGCGGGTACAGGGTCCTTGCTGTCACGAACAAATCATTAACATAGAGATGCCATTAATGAACAAACAACTCAACTACTCTGTTCAGTCCAGACAGAATAATCACAGAAAAAAACTTCAGCTCCTGATTTACTCAGTTTAATGTACCTTTTTTATACTTGGGTTCAATTCTTTTTCTATTCGTACCCTTCCAACATCACGCCCCAACCACCCCCCCACATTAATAATCCTATATCTTCAGTGAGCTTTAAAAGTAGGGTAGGAGATGGGAGTTAATAAAATGTAGGTTGGGAGAGTTGAGAGAATAGATGTGTTAAATGCAAAAAGTGCTTGAAAGATGAGCAAGCTGTAGTTCAATGTAAAACTGTAAGGCGTATGTGAAGAGCTGACCACTCAGATAAGATGATGTAAAGTCATGGGCTTGGAAGATGATTCACAACAAGATACCACGCCAGTTGGGTATGATAGATTTAACAAAGCTACGTGCAAACTTCTGATTGTTTGAGAAGAATGTTGAAATATTAATTCCTGTAATATTGATTAGGGTCATGGTATTAATGTAGCCAGAGAATTTCAAACATGGGTCATTAGACAGCTCTGAATTTGTATTTCAGTTGCCCTACTAATCCCAGAATAGAACAGCATTCACAATTCATATCTGTACCAGACTATCGAGTACCAAACCATAAGCAAATCATATCCACCAAACAATTAGTGCAGCCAAACATGATAAAATTAGATGCTAGAATAGGGAAAAATGATTTTGTTTGTAGCAAACCATTTTAAATTTACATGGCTATGTCATCTACAAGTAAACTTTTTAATTCAACAGTAATGCTTTTACTGGCCTTCTGACATTTGTACCTCCTTTCCTTACAATCTTGGAAGCATGAGCACACACAAAAATACTTCAGGAACAACCATTCAATTACACAGCAGTGGGATCTGCAGAACTTTATTCTATGATAAAGCAATTCCCTTGAAAAGAAAACTAAATGGAATAAAATGGTTATCTCCAACTGTGAGCCTTGCATGTACATGCCTCGGCACATTGTAATATTATATTTTCTTTGCTTTATAACGAGGCCAATCCTTCAGTCAGCAAAGCCTTCATCTTCTCAAGCAACTTCAATTTGATACTTCCTTTCTAGTCTGAATGTACCCTCTAATTCATCAATACATTCCTATAAGTTAGACACTAAGAATTAAGATCTGCCTTTTCAGATGTTTAATCTCTTTTACAAAGTCAATAACTTGAAATAAACATGGTCACTGTCACAGAGAATGAATAATGAAAAAGAATGCTATTTCCTTTGATAATCAAGCAGCCAACCCAGTAACATGATCAAAACAAGTCAGTCAGAAAAAGATCCACTATATAAAAACTACTCTTGCAAAATCAGGAGAATGAAATATTGTTCTTAAAATCTCAGCCAATGAGAGGCAGTTCAGAAAAGGTTTGAAATGAGTATCTAGAATGGGTGGGTTATCTTATGAGGAAAGGTTGAACAGACTAGGCTGGCATCTGAAGTTTAAATGATTTACAGAGGGAAAGAGGAGTGCTTGAGAGAGATGGCTGCGTTGAAATATTTTCCACTTGACTGCATCACTGTTGCTTCAACACCAATCAAAACAACTTTACATCAAACAGGAAGAAAAAGGATTAATTGGCACTCCATCCAATATTCCAAAACTTTGGAACTCCTTCCCTGTGCATGCTACAAGAATCACTGGAATTGAAGGTACTGGCTCACCATCACCTTTTCAAAGAAATTAGGGTTAGGAACTAAATGTAGGTCTTCCCAATGAATAGGCAAAGAAGGAAATTACAGTTAATAGCAATATTGGTAACAACCACTGATTTATTAACAATTGCCAATCTGAGGTAGGTTGTAAATTCACATCTATAGAACATAGAACATAGAACATAGAAGAATACAGCGCAGTACAGGCCCTTCGGCCCTCGATGTTGCGCCGATCCAAGCCCACCTAACCTACACTAGCCCACTATCCTCCATATGCCTATCCAATGCCCGTTTAAATGCCCACAATGAGGGAGAGTCCACCACTGCTACTGGGAGAGCATTCCATGAACTCACGACTCGCTGAGTAAAGAACCTACCCCTAACATCTGTCCTATACCTACCACCCCTTAATTTAAAGCTATGCCCCCTTGTAATAGCTGACTCCATACGTGGAAAAAGATTCTCACTATCGACCCTATCTAAACCCCTAGTTACTCAGTGGACTGAAGGGAAGAGGAGGAAGGGTTTGGATATTCAACATACAGTTATTCATTAAAAACCATAAAGCAAAAATTATAACTGACCATGGGGCCCATAATGATTCATAGATGAATAAATCTAAGTAAGACAACAATTAGACAATTTACACCATGTAAAAGCACTCTGGTGGTTTTGCAATTGCAGAAATATCTAAATGAAATGATCCTTCTTTCACAGATTCTGTTCTAGAGTATGTACGTACGAAAAGGTCAAGTGCTTTAGAACCTCAGGAGTCAAACCAGATTGATTGAAAATAGAATTAGAATATATATTAACAGGTTCTGGAGAATCAACAACCATTCAAAAAGATCAGTGCATTATTTAATGAAAAATAAGACAGACACGCATCACCAACCGTTTTTTTTTTAAATCTAGTGTGTGTTGGCATCTTTCCTGTTCTCATGGATTTGGATAGAAGACTCGAAGGTATGATAGCTAAATTTGCTGATGACACAAACATAGGTAGGAAAGTGTGTTGTGAAACAAACTTAACCTTATATCCCCCTTTTGGGCTCCTTAAAGGAGTGGGCAATGATATGGCAAATGAAGTTCAATGTACGGCAGTGTAAAGTTGTAAAGTTTAGCAGAAAGAATAACAGTGTGTTATCTAAACGATGAGAGGTTGCAGAGCTCTGAGATGCAAAGAGAACTAGGTGGCCTACTGCATGAATCAAAGGAGGTTAGTGTGCAGGTACAGCAAGTAATCAGGAAAACTAACAATCTTATGGATATTGCGCGAGGAACTGGATGAGAGAGTATGGAGGTTATCCTCGTTATACAGGGTATTGGTGAGACCATATCTAGGGTACTGCATACAATACTTGTCAACGTACCTACAGAAGGACATTAATGCATTGGAAGCAGTTCAGAGAAGGAATACTAGACTAGTACCTGGAATAAATGGAGGACCTTATGAGGACAGGCTAGGACTCTATCCGTTGAAGTTTAAAGCAGCCAGAGGTGACTTAGTTGAAAAGTATGTTCCTGAGGGGACTTGATTGGGTGTATGTGGAAAGGATGTTTCTTCTTGTAGAAGGATCTAGAACTTGGGGTCATAGTTTAAAAAAAAAGAGGGTGCCCATTTGAGACAGAGATGAGGAAACATTTTTTCCCAGAAGGCTGAGTGTATTTGGATTTCCATTCTTCAAAACACAGAGGATGCAGAATCGTTAAATACATTTAGGACAGAGGTAGATAAATTCTTGATTACCAAGGGGATAAAGATCATCGGGGTATGCAAGGATGTAGAGTTCAGATTAAAATCAAATCATTCTTGATCTTATACAATGGCATTGCAAGTTCAAAGGGATGACTGGCCACTCTTATTACTTGTTCTTATGTATGGTCATCTGTTTTAATGGTATTTAGGTCGTTTGGTGACTTTTTTCTCTTTTGAAATGCTCTGGGAAGTGCCTTGGGATATTTTATTACACTCTGGTGTATGCTCAAATTTTTGTTACTTCAAGTTCTTAAAATACAACTACTACAGTATAAGGCAGAATTGCAAAGTTTAAGAGTGGCAAAGAAATTAATGATCGAATCCCGTTCTTGTCGGTAAAGACTCGCCATGTTTGTAAAGGAAATGAATGAATGTGGCTCTGAATCATTTTTCCAATGCATCACAAAGCTTTGACTTAGTTTTGTGATGTGGAATGTCATACTTATACAAATGTAACAGTTTCTGCATATTTTAACTGGTTACATTATTACAAGATCTACTGGCTTCAACGTGCACTAGAAGTTAAGCAAAAGTAACAAAAAACTTTTGTGGCTCACATGAAAGGAAGGGGAAACCACCGAATCCGAGAAATTACACTAAATACTACGTTGCTTTGCCAGTCCTCAAAAGGCATTCAGGAGACATCCTTAACATGTACCTAGAAAAGGGATGACCAAAGAGCACACAATGTTCGAGGGCATGACAGGGAAATTTAACTTTTCCCCGGATAACTTTAAGCTTCGAGTGTTGTTGGGGATGCACCTATTGAAGCAAGTGGCAGGTACTCCATCACTCTTCTGACTTGTACCTGGTAGATAACGGACAGGCATTGGGAAGATACAAAGTGAATTACTCACTGCAGCACTCCTCGCCTCTTATGGATCAAGTGTTCAGGCATTCATAGGTTGTGCATAAAAAGAATGTACACATTGCTTTAGTTCTTAGTACTTACACTTTTAAACACTTTATACAGAAACAGACTACAATTTCATCTCCTTAATCAAAATACATGACTTCCAAATACATAAAAGCTGCAGCTATCTGCAGTTCTGATGTTCCTTCTGCACTACAATAAAAGCAAAAAATGCTTCATTTTCACCAATAGTTACGTGATTATTAATGGAATAGATAACACAAAGAAAAATACAAAAAGTGGCAGAGGATATTTGAAATCATGTACATTCAAAATCTTAAAAGTTGTCCTGTTTCCTTTTGTTAATCTATCCCTGTTTCATGTTTCATTGCCAATTCAAGAAAGTTGAACATGGCCACCCACTATACATTTGTGTCACCCTATTCTGTTACGGATTCTCAGTAAATTCATAACCTTCTTTGGGGACAGTACCCATCCATTCCTTAGTAGGTATTGGTCTAAATTCACTCTAAAGGAAAATGATCTACATTGATTTGCATTCTATCCCTCATTCACAGACATACAAAACAAAATGATAGACACCACAAGATTTCCTCCTCTATATATCTACAGATACTGGAAGGGCAAGAATGAAACAACCTTCCCTTTAAATTATACAATCATAAACTTGGCTTTTGCTTTCATTCCAAAGAAGTTGAAAGTGGATTAGTTTAAGAAAATACAACCTTGAAAATTCTTTAATCTACAAATCCAGAAATGAGAATTGTTGAGACAACTCCTGCATTAAGATATTACTCACGTGTAAGAGAGTTGGAGACCATGAGCTGTGCCGGAGATGTTTCACCATCGAAATGTGCCGACCAAGGCTTCGATGAACACTGCAACATTCATCGCAAACTAGAACGCCACGGTTAATCGATGCCCAACCAGGATCTGTGAAGGTTACAATGTGCAATTAGTCAATAGATACTATTTCAACCAAGGAATCACAACTCTTAAAATGACAAGCTAAATATAAAAATGTAATTCTTGCAAAGCAAACAAAACTGAAATTCCAGGAATTTACAGGAATTTGAAGGAACAGGTTACATATGGAGCTCAGTGACCTGACAATGAATCAAACTGAGGTTCTACAACCCTGCCACATCTGGTCAGGAATCAAGTGTGATCAGCCTAAAGGCAGGTCTTTGGCTAATAACAGTCTTTCCAGGTCTCTCAATCGTATGCCATGATTTTCATTTGACAATAACTTCCTTCAATTTTCAAGACATGTGAAAACGCATTCCCATCTCATCCTTTCTTGAGATCTTCCCTCCATTACGTCTGTAACAAGTCAGTTTCCTCTCAAAGATGCCCTGCCAGACTCTGGACAAATTTCTTTGTTCAGTCACTCTCCACAGAAATTCATTATTTATTATTATTTCTGTCAACAAATCCTTTTCATTTTCCTCCAAACCCATGATTCCTGAAGAAGGGCTTATGCATGAAACATCGATTCTCCTGTTCCCTGGATGCTGCCTGACCTGCTGCGCTTTTCCAGCAACACATTTTCAGCTCTGATCTCCAGCATCTGCAGACCTCACTTTCTCCACATTTCAAAGCTAGTTAGTAGTTTGATTGCCTCCTTCCATAAAATCCTAATCTCACTCATACAACAGAACACTGCAAATCAAGCAATTTACAATTCACTATGAGTTTATTCAGCGTCATAAGTATAAACTTAACTCTTACCAAATGTGGCCTTTCCCATTCTGGTCCTTGTTTTTACTTCTAGTTGCAGATAAAACTTGAAATCTTGCATCTGTGTTCCCTTCCTTCTCAAATATTTGTAGAATTTTTTGATTTTCAAATAGGTCCTACTTTGGGTTTGCCAATGTTCATTTTCACACAAAATCTCATTCTTGCTGATAATCATCTATCAGTTTTAGTAATCCTTCTTGTGCAAATGAAATATCATGTGCAAACTGAACTGACATTATCATCCACATGCTCCTATTCTTAACAGTAAAGTCTGTGCCTTCAAACACATGCGTGACCATTGATATTAAAGAGGAACAGTGAGAGCCAGCATCCTTGTCAAACTCCTCTTCCAATCACACATGATTTCTACTCCCCATAGAGTACTCCCACTATCTTACGCATTGTCTATTTTTCTGGTCCAATGGTTTCAGCCCTGTCAAGAGCTCAATCATTGTTGAAGCTCCTACAAACAATATCCTGAACACTGCCATTGACCAGCCACATAAACACTGTGGTAAAAACAAAGTCAAAGGCCGAGCAATCTGCATCTTGTGATATATCCATTTCCCAAAGCCTTTCCATAGTTTACAAGACATTCGTCAGTAAGATCATGGACCATTTGTCCAAATGATATCCAATAAGACTCAAGCAGTTTGACACCATTCAGTACAAAGCAGTTTGCTTAAATTCCACTTCAACCAAATCATTTTCACCACCACTGACCCACTGTAGCAGCAGTCTATACCACCTACAGTGTACATCTTAAACATTTCTGTAAGGTGACCATGATCATGTCCTGTAAAGGCATGTAAAATTCATAACTTTAAAAATGTTTATGTTCAGTTTAAAATTTCAGGAATTGCCTTCTCATTTAAAAATTGATGAGAAACAGATGCCAAGATGTTTGCTAAGGGTCAGCTGACTTTTGACAATTTCTTCACGGATTGCCTGAAGTTCTGGAACATGCTTAACTGATTAACCATGGTTGGAGTATCCTTTTGCATGGGTATGCCAAGATATCTCTGTGACTCTATGAAAATGACCATCACGCCCTCTATTGTTCATGGATATACACAAAATCTAAAACTCAAAAATCTATAGCCATCCTGTCCATAAACTCGAACATAAAAGGGAACTGCAATAGAGGCACGTACTACTTCCATTCTTAATTCATAAGAAAGTATAAATTACCCCATCCATTTTCCATGATGCAGTGGTTTTTAACTTCAAATAATTCTGGGTGGACAATAGCAGTATCGATCATGTGACCAAAAACCAACAGATCTTATTGCCCAAGAACTGAGGGGCAGGAGGAACCATTCTGGCCACTCGATACACTGAGATGCAAACATACGCATGCCTCACTGTGTGTGTTTGATTTTTCTCTCCGGTTGAGGGGCTGGGAAGCCATAAGCAAAACGGAAGACAGAACACGTGAGAAGGCAGGCAGCAAGAGAGGATTAATATATTTGCAGTTCACTAGAAAGGGAACTAGACGGAGGGTAAACTTGAACTAGCAATACTTTATTGCGTGTACACTCAGTTCCAGTGAGTTTTAGACTACTTTCCCGTGCTCCTGCGCCACCTGACCCACTCAAAGGGGCAGCACATACCCAACTACCTACATAAGAACGAAAAGAGCGAGCAAGGGAGGACAGAGCAGAAGGGGAGAGAGATCAAGCTCAAGTGAGAGCATGAAAGGGAGAGACAGTACAAGTGAGAACAAAAAGGAAGAAACAGAACGAGAGAGAAGAGAGAGAGATAATGAAAAAGGAAGAGACAACAAGAGTGCGATAAAAGGTATGCGAGAATGAAGAAAGCACCAGAAGAAAGCATGACAGAGAGAAGGATGAGGGGGAACAAAAAAGAAGGGAGAGAGAAAAGAGAACTGAATGAAATAATACTAGACTGTCAAGGGGTTTTTAAAATTTATTCATTTTGTGGGATGCGGATGTCGCTGGCAGGCCAGCGTTTGTTGCCCATCCCTAGTTGTCCTTGAGGGGGTGATGGTGAGTTGCTGTCTTGAATTGCTGCAGTCCTGAACTGCTTCAGTCCACCTTCTGTGGGTTGACCCACAGTGCCATTAGGGAGGAAATTCCAGCCTTTTGACTCAGCATTAGTGAAGAAACGACAATATATTTCCAAATCAGGATAGAGTGTGGCTTGGAGAGGAACTCCCTATATCTGTTACCCTTTTCCTTCTAGATGGAAGTGGGCATGGGTTTGGAAGGTGCTGTCTAAGGATCTTTGGTAAATTTCTGCAGTGCATCTTGTGAAAGGTACACACTGCTACGTAGTGTCAGTGGTGGAGGGAGTGGATGCTTGTGGACGTGATGCCAATCAAGCAGGCTGCTTTAGCCTGGATGGTATTAAACTTTGAGTGTTGTTGGGGTTGGACTCATCCATCACTCCTGACTTGCACCTTGTAGATGGGGGACAGGCGTTGAAGCAGGTTCTTCTCTACAGTATTCCTAGCCTCTGACCTGCTGTTGTAGCCACTGCAATTATGTTGGACCTAAGTTTGCTTGTTGAGCTGGAAGGTTCGTTTTCTGATGTTTCATCACCATACTAGGTAAAATCATCGGTGAGCCTCCTGTGAAGCACTGGTGTAGTGCCTACTTTGTGTGGGCTTTACCGGAGGCTCACTGATGATATTACCTAGTGTGGTGATGAAGTGTCCGAAAAACGAGCCTTCCAGCTCAGCAAGCAAACTTACATCCAGAACCTCAACCTGAGCTACAAATTTTCGAAACTCGCTAACTGCAACTGTGATGAGTCCAGTCAAGTTTCTGATCAATGAAAACTCCCAGGATGTTGATAGTGGGGGATTCAGTGATGGTAACATTGTTGAATGACAAGGGACAGTGGTTAGATGGTCTCTTGTTGGTGATGGTCACAGCTTGGCATTTGTGGTGCAAATGTTACTTGCCACTTGTCAGGCCAAGCCAGGATATTGTCCAGATCTTGTTGCATTTGGACCCTAACTGATTCAGTGCCTGAGTCGTCGTGAATGGTGCTGAACACAGTGCAATCAGCGAACATCTCCACTTCTGACCTTATGATGGAAAAAAGCTCACTGATGAAGCAGCTGAAGACGGTTGGGCCTGGGATACTACCCTGAAGAACACCTGCAAAGATGCCCTGGAGCTGAGATGAGTGACCTTCAACAACCACAACCATCATGTGTCAGGTATGACTCTAACCACCAGAGAGCTTTCCCCAATACCCCTTGATTCCTGTTTTGCCAGTGCTCTGTGATGCCACACTCAGTTGATGCAGCCTTTATGTCAAAGGCTGTCACTCTTGCCTCATCCTATACAAAGGATATTACACAAAGAAAATTACAGCAAAGGAACAGGTCCTTCGGCCCTCCAAGCTGTGCCTCTCGAATTCAGCTCTTTTATCCATGTTTGAACAAAGGTCAGGAGCTGGGTGACCCTGGCAGAACCCAAACCCTGGCAGCTGATGCTTGATAGCACTGCTGATGATGCCTTCCATCATTTTACTGATGATCGACAGTACACTGATGCGGAAGTAATTGGCTTGGTTGGATTTGTCCTACTTTTTACGTATGGGACATACTTGGGCAATATTCCACATTGGTTGAGCAGATGCCAATATGCTTGGCTAGGGGAGCGGCAAGTTCTGGAGCACAAGTCTTCAGTACTTTTGCTAGAATGTTGTCAGGGCCTCCAACCATTTCTAGAGATCACATAGTGAATTGAATCTTCTGAAGACTGGCATCCGTAATGCTGGGGACCACTGAAGGCGACCAAGATGGATCATCCACTTGGCACTTTTGCTGTAAAAGCTTTAGCTTTATCTTTTGCACTGATATGCTGGGCTCTTCTATCATTGAGGATAGGGATATTTGTACAGCCTCCTCTTCGAGGAAGTTGTTTGATAGTCCACCACCATTCACAACTTGATGTGACAGGACTGCAGAGCTTAGATCTGATCCGTTGGTTGTGGGATTGCTTAACTCTGTCTAACAGCTTAAGCTGTTCGGCATGCAAGTAGTCCTGTTTGATGGCTTCACCAGATTGACACCTCATCTTCAGGTGTGCCTGGTGCTGGTCCTGGCATATCTTCCTGCACACTCTATTGAACCAGGGCTGATCCCCTGGCTTGATAGTGATGGTTCAGTGGGGGATCTGCCAGGTCATGGGGTTACAAACTATGGAGCCTGCTGCTGTTGATGCCCACAGCACCTCATGGATGCCCAGTCTTGAGTTGCTAGATCTGTTCAAAGTCTGTCCCATTTAGCATGGTGATTGTGCCACACATACAATGAACGTTATTTTCAATGTAAAGGGAGGACTTAGTCTCCACAAGGACTAAGTGGTCGCTCTTACCAATACGGTCACGGACAGAAGCATCTGCAGCTGGCAGATTGGTAAGGATGAGATCAAATATGTTTTTGCCTCTTGTTGGTTCCCTCACCTCCCGCAACTATGTCTTTTAGGATCCGAACAGCTCAATCTGTGGTACTGCTGCTGAGTCAGTCAGTCAGTCAGTCTTGGTAGTGAACATTGAAATCCCCCAGATTACATTTTGTGCCCTTGCCATCCTCCGTGCTTCCTCCAAGTGTTGGTCAACATGGAGTATTGATAAGTCAACTGAGGGAGAACGATACATGGTAATCAGCAGGAGGTTTCCTTGCCCATGTTTAACCTGAAGCCATGAGACTTCATGGAGTTGAGTCAATGTTGAGAACGCCTACAGCAACTCCCCTCCAAATGTAAACAACTATGCCACCACCTCTGCTGGGTCTGTCCTGCCAGTGAGACAAGACATATCCAGAGATGGTGATAGTGATGTCTGCGACATTAGAAAGGTATGATACCATGAGTATTACTATGTTGCTGGACTAATCTGTGAAAACATGAATAAACAATGTTTAATTTAAAGCCACATAGCTATGTTGTTGATTATTCACCTTGCCCACATAATTCCAAGTTAAGAAGCACACATCTTCCTTCTCGAAAGCAAATTGATTACAAATTTCTGTATCTATAACATATTCTCCTAAATGCTAAAGAATGAACATCCAACTTATCCAATCTCTCACCATATTAAGCAGTTTATTATGTAATATCATTTGGGATTTGGATTTTAAAACAGAAGCTGGTCTTTGGTCACTTCTGTGAGGTAATGGGTTTTATTAGATGGTCAAAGTTACATGGCAAAGTGACCTAAATAACTCCAAAGTCAGCTGTGACTTCAATCAAGTATCTGGCAGAACACCTGTAGTGTTAATGTATGGA
Source organism: Chiloscyllium plagiosum (assembly GCF_037043375.1). Taxonomy (NCBI): domain Eukaryota; kingdom Metazoa; phylum Chordata; class Chondrichthyes; order Orectolobiformes; family Hemiscylliidae; genus Chiloscyllium; species Chiloscyllium plagiosum. The sequence continues at coordinate 21,655,378 of NW_028270169.1, forward strand.
ATATTTATACTGCTGAGTTTAACAATAGATCAGAGACTCTTACTGAAGCTTTTGGCTTCAGGTCAAAAGGGAGAACAGCTTTCTCTTAGCAGGAGAACCAGCACCTTAGCCAAAAAGTGTCAGTTCATGGAGATTCCAAGCTGGGAGAGAGTTTGTATAAACATCTTTATGTTGTTAGAACTGAGGAAGTTTAGGGGAGCATGCCAGGTTCTAAATTATAAAACTGTTAAAAGAGTCCAAGGAAACAAAACTAGGAAGGTTAGTTAATCAAATATTGAGTGTTGAGTTTGGAGTGATACTTCTCTGGCATGGATTATCTGTGACTGGGCAGTATTAGGAAATTGGTCAAAATCATGTTTTGCTGTTTATATTAAGAGCTAACCATCTTAAATCTATATCTTTGTTATTTTTTCCTGGTGTGCAATAAACAGTCTGTTGTTAGAGAACTTCTACAGCCTTGTGTGAAAATATTTCAGCTATTAACCAGACAGTAACTAAGCGCAAAAATTGAACATGTAAACTAACAAGTCAGGTTTCATTCTGGGATCAGACTTGCCCAGTATTACTATTAGTTGGGCCCATAATAATTTGACAAAACACTAATGCCAAGAACTCATGTTTTACTGACTCCAATGTGAACATACCCTTTCCTATAAATGGAGATTAAAATGGTGTCCATTGCTCCAGATGTGATCAAAGTGCTAAACCAGCACTTACTGTTAATCCCCAACTGCTCTTGGGAAGGTGGAAGTGAGCTGCCTTTTTGAACCACTGTAATCCTTGGGGTACAAGTTCCAGGATTTGATTTATTGTTATCATGTTTATCGAAGTACAGTGTAAAGTTTTGCTTTGCGAGCAATACAGACAGATCATAACAGACAAGGACATACAGATCATAGGGTGTTTAAACAGTGTGAGGCACACAAGATTACGAGTGCACAGAGGTACACAAAAGCAAGAACATTATTAGTAATTTTTACAGGCTTAGAATTGAGTGCAGAACAATTGTGAGAAATGTGAGAATAAAAATGTCAAGAGCTTCCAAAGCATCACCCAGTGTCGGCACCATCTTGAACCTTGGGCTTCAGTGATAGTGAACTACCACAGATATAGCTTCAAAACAGAATGTTGTGCTGCTTGGAAGGAAACTTTCAAGTAGTCATGCTTCCACGCATGTGGTGGCCTCATCTCACTACAGAGGAATCTCGATTATCTGGCATTTGAATATCTAATTTTCGAATTATCTGAACAAGATTGCAAGGTCCTGATGCTAAACTAAACTGTGTTGTCCGGCATTCGATTTTCTGAACAGAATACTCCATTCATGCTGTTTGGATAATCGAGGTTCCTCTGTAGATGGTAAATGCCTGAATTTAGAAGGTGATAACCAAAGCAGCTTTTCTCAGTCACAGCAGTGCATATTATAGATAACACATACTGCTGCCACTGTGCATCAGTAATGAAGAAAGTAAATGCTGAAGGTGGTGAAGGACTATTTTGTTGTGGATGGTTGGGAGCTTTCTTCAAGTGCTGAGGGTTCTGCACTCCTGCAGGCAAACAGACAGAAGTCAATCACAGATCTCATCCATACCTTGCAGACATGACACTAGATACTCGCTACTGAATTCCTTGTATCTAACCTGCTCTTGGTCTAGTTCAATTTCTGGTTAAGGATAAAGATAATGCCCAGTTGATAGTGGAGGATTCACCTCAGGTAATGCCAGTGAAGGGAGGATGCTGATTCTCTCGCAAGATTTTCATTGCCTGGCATGTATGGCCTGAATATTGCTGTCCAATTGTCAGCTCAAGCCTGGTTGTTGTACAGGTCTTGCTGCACATGGACGTGAGCAGCTTCAGTATGAGCTATGAATGGTGCTGAACATCATGAAGTCATCAACAAATATTCACACAGCCTTGAGATACAAAGGAAATAGCCGAAGATGGTTAGGCCTAGTACACCATCCTGAGGAACTCTTGCAGTGATGTTTTGGGACTGAGGCAATTAGCCTCCAACCACGTCAAATATTTTCTTGTGTATGCGGTATAAAACCAAGCAATGGGTGAGATTTCTGCAAGTGCAATTCATTCCAGTTTTGCTGGGGATCCCTGATGTCATACTCTGCCAAATGCTGCCTTGACATCAAGATCTCACCCCTGAAGATCATGTTGGGGCCACAGCTGAAATGAGGACAGGAGCTGAGCAATCCTGGCAGACTCCAATCCATGAATCAACAAGCAGGTTATTTCTGAGCAAGTGCTGCTTGACAACACTGTCAACAACCACTTACATCACTGCACTGTTGAAGGAGTACACCAATAGGGCAGTAACTGCCTGCTTTACTCATGTCCTGCTTTCTGTGCACAGGACATGCCTGTGCAAATTTCATATTTCTGGGTAGATGCAAGAGTTTTAGTTGTAGCAGTAGCTGGGCTAGGGGCTAGAATGTCATCAGTTCTGATGGCGCATGCAGTATGCAGTACTTTTAGCCGTTTCTTGATATCAGTGTAGAATTTCTAATTTGCTAAAGGTTTGTATCTGTGAAGCTGAGGACACAAGGCCAAGATGGATCATCCACTCAGCACTTCCTGCTAGATGGATGCAAATGCTTTTGGCTGGTCTTTTCTTCCCCTATTGATAATGGGGATTTTGTGAAGCTAGGAGAAAGTGAGGACTGCAGATGCTGGAGATCAGAGCTTAAAAATGTGTTGCTGGAAAAGCGCAGCAGGTCAGGCAGCATCAAAGGAACAGGAGAATCGATGTTTCAGGCATAAGCCCATCTTCAGGAATGAGGAGGGTGTGCCAAGCAGGCTAAGATAAAAGGTAGGGAGGAGGGACTTGGGGGAGGGACATTGGGAATACGATAGGTGGAAGGAGGTTAAGGTGAGGGTGATAGGCCGGAGAGGTCGGAAAGAAGACTGCAGGTCAAGAAGGCGGTGCTGAGTCTGAGGGTTGGGACTGAGAAAAGGTGGGTGGAGGGGAAATGAGAAAGCTGGAGAAATCTGCATTCATCCCTTGTGGTTGGAGGATTCCTAGGCGGAAGATGAGGCGCTCTTCCTCCAGGCATGGTGCTGCCATGGTCTGGCGATGGAGGAGGCCAAGGACCTGCATGTCCTTGGCGGAGTGGGAGGGGGAGTTAAAGTGTTCATTTTGTGAAGCTGCCTCTTGTTAACTGACTAACTATCCACTAGTATCCCAACTGGCTGTGGTAAGCTTGTAGACTTTACATCTGATCTGTTAGTTGTGGAATTACTTAACCCTGTCTGTTACCTGGTATTTAATGATATGTTACAGCAGAATATCCTCAGTCCTGGCATTTGCCAGTTTTTTTTTTAAAGTGTACTTTTCTAAAATTATAATATTTATTTAGCATTTATGCTATGTAAGAGATAAGATTTTTTAAGTTAGCCCCTCCTGCCCCATCACAGGGCATTAGCAACATGGGCAATTCATCACTATTATGGAAAATAAGCTGTTAACAAGTTTAACCTTTGGGGCTGAATTACAGGCATTTTTACATACATCTGGAACATAAGAAATAAGACGAAGACTGGAGCATGAAGTCTCATCTGCCATTCATGAAGGCAATGACTGAACTTAAGAAATTGCAACAACAAAAGAAATCAGTCTCTATAGATCCTTAATCCTCTCAAAGACTATGATACATGTTAGTACTTATTACAGTAAAAGGAAATTTCAATGTTGGCAACTTCCAGAAATACACCACTGTGTGCAGAAGATAATGATTTACTTGCCAAATTGAAAAGGGAATTTGATTACTTTCAAAGCCTACAGACTGAACTGGTGTTGAGAGAGGTTGTTTTACAGAGCCTGATAAAGTTATACTACCTATGTTGTGTCGATCTACTGATCGGGACCACCAGTTTCCCATTGTGATCGTAAACAGATCAAATTGCATAATCACCTCCCAAGGTTAATACAAAAATTAATTGAGGAAATATAAAAAGTACAGTACTTCTACACTCTGATGGAATTTTAAATACAGGGAAAGTAGTTCAAATCAATAGACAAAACTGCTAATTACAAGCAGGGCACCACAGATCAGAGGGTAGATGTTCAAGTGAAAACTGTTCTTTCACAACTGTGTATTATCACCATTGCAGAAAACAGAATACTTTGAGAACAGAGGGTACTGGTTAAAAAAAAAGACAAAAAATTGCTATAAATTTCAAATACAAACCAGCAGAAAAAATAAGACTGTAATGAAACTATGACACAACTTTATTGAAATTCAGGAAATACAATAAGATCCTTGAAGAAGCATTCACGACTGCACTTTAAACCAGAAGAACACACTGAAGTTTTAAAATCAGCCATATTGAGTTGAAGCTGGGGTAACGGAGGAATGAGAAAAGATCAATGAAACAGGTGTTTACATCATTGGTCCACGTTCACATTATGGCCTTATATCAAGAAACTGACTACAGCAAGCCATCAGCTGATTTTATTCCTCATCCATTATATCCAATCTGTCCTGCAAACTATGGGCATTTCTTTTCTTACAAGTTTCCCAATTTAAACAGATCTTTTCTCTAGTGCCTCTTACTGGGGAAAAATGTAATCAAGACTGTGGAAGCAGTTTCCGGCCACTGGTCGGAGTCAAATGAGCAAATTCTGGCCAATGTCCTCACAAAAGCATTTCCAAGATGACTTTTGGAGTACTGTTCGCAAATTTGATTATCCTGACCATTCCTCACTACTCCATGACGACTTCCAAGCCTTGATCCTCACCAATGAAATCACCATTGAACTGGTTTCAGTGAAGAGGGGTATCAAACAGGTTGTCATTGCATGAAATCTCTTCTCTATCTTCCTCGCTTCAATACTACACCTCACCTCCACTAGATTACCCACAGATATGGAGATATGACCATTAGAGAAGTAGGATTAGACAAAATAATGTGGTTGAAATCAGGTAAGATCCCTGGCCCTGATGGCTTGCATCCTAGAATCCTAATGAGGTAACTACAGATCATTAATAGATGGATTGGTTGTAATTTTCCAAAAATCCTTGAATTCTGGAGAAGTATGAGGATTGGAAAACTGACAATACAACACTCCTTCAAAAAATGAAGCAGACAAAAAGCTATAGGTAACTAGAAGCGATAGAAATTAGCCTAACATCTATTGTTGGAAAAGTATTGGAATATAAGGAAATAATAGCAGAATGTTTGGAAAATCATAATCTAATCAAGCAGAGTCAGCATGGCTTCATGAAAGGTAAACGGTATCTAATTTCTTAGTTTTTTTGAGGAAGTCTCAACCAGAATGGATACAAAGGGAACCCGTAAATGGGTTGTATTTGGACTTGATAAGGTACCTCACAAAAGGTTAAGTCATAAGATAGCAAGGTGTTGGAGGCAATATTTTGGCTAATGGATAGGAAGAGGACTAGTTAATGGTTAGAGAACAGCAAGTGAGAATAAGGGTTTCTTTTGCAGGTTGATAACCAGTGAACAACGGGATTCCAAAGGGATCAGTGCTGGGACCTCTTCAGTTTAAAATATATATTAATGACTTGGAGTAAACCGGTGAATTTATTGTAGCCAAATTTACAGACAACACAAAAATAGTTGGAAAGCAGATTGCAAGAAGGATACAGAGAGTTTACTGAGAAATGTTGACAGGTTAAGTAGAGTGGGCAAAAGATTGGTTAAAAACTGAGTATATGTGGGAAAATGTGAAGTTGTTCATTTGGGAAGGGAGAACAAAAGTATCATTTAAATGGAGTAAAACTGCAGAAAGCTGGAACACAAAAGGAAGTTGATGATACTTGAGCATGAAACAATGAAAGCTAGTGCATAGGTGCGACAGGGAATCAGGAAGGCTGATGGAACCTTGGCCCTTATTTCAAGAGGGGAGGAGTACAAGAGTAGGGAAGTCTGACTGCAACTGTACAAGACACTGGAGAGACCACATCTGGAGTACTGACAATGGTTTTGGAGCCCTTATTTAAGGATGAATAATGATTTGGGACTCTACTCACTGGACTTTAGAAGAGTGAGAGGCGACCTCATTAAAAGGATTCTGAAGGGGTACGAAAGGGGTACTGACAGGAAGTTTCCTCCCATGGGAGAGTCTAAGACAGGAAGCCTTAGTGTCAGAATTACGGGCTGCCAAATTAAGACTGGAGATGAGGATGGATTTCTTCTCAGAGGGTTCAGCATCTTTGGAACTCTGTCCCAACAGCTCTCTGTGGCAAGGGGTTCTTGACAACGTGTGTGTGCTAGGATGTGTGCACATATGCATGATAGACAGATTCTCGATCAGTAGGAGAATCAAGGGATTTGGATGTAGGTTTGCTTGCTGAGCTGCAAGGTTCATTTCCAGACGCTTTGTTACCCTACTAGGTAACATCTTCAGTCGGCCTCATGCGAAGCAATGCTGAAAATTCCTGCTTTCCATTTATATGTTTGGGTTGGTGATGTCATTTCCTATGGTGATGTTATTTCCTGTGGTGACCTCTTGTTCCTTTTCTCAGGGGGTGGTAGATGAGGTCTAACTCGATGTGTTTGTTGATAGAGTTCTGGTTGGAATGCCATGCTTCTAGGAATTCTCGTGAGTGTGTTTGTTTGGCTTGTCCTAGGATGGACTTGTTGTCCCAGTCAAAGTGGTGTCCTTCCTCATCCATATGTGAGGATACTAGTGACAGAGGGTCATGTCTTTTTGGCTAGTTGTTGTTCATGTATCCTGGTGGCTAGTTTTGTGCCTGTTTGTCCAAAGTAGTGTTTGTTACAGTCCTTGCACGGTATTTTGTAAATAACATTTGTTTTGTTCATTTGTTTGTATAGGGTCTGTCAAGTTCATTAGCTACTGTTTTAGTGTGTTGGTGGCATCATGGTAGCCCACAAACCCAGCTGACACAGAGGCACCTCATTCACCAAGAATTCGAAGAGATCCAATTGAGGTATCAAAGTGCGCACAAACCTCCCAACAACTCACTTACCTGACCCTCCAAGCATCAGACTGCAGAATGCACACTGGGTTCTGAGATGGCTGATCAATTCAATGAGCTAAAGAGATAACACATCTCCCTCGATCTTGAGGAGCTGCCCAGGGAAGACTTTTTTTTACTCTTCAAATCCTTGATTTTAAGTCAAATTTGAAACTCCATCAGAATTACATGATATTTAAAAGTTTTCAATAGATGATATGTACATGCTGGTCCTAAAACTCTTAACCAAGATATAATTAGTATAGTTCCAGCAAGAGTCTACAATTGTGTCAGAAGATATGACCCAGAACCAAGACAAGACAAACTTAATCCATATAGAACCAAATGCGCTTGGAAATAAGTCTCAATTTTAATCTTTCAGCCTTAATGAAACTATAAGTCATTTACCTCTATATATTTCATTATGATTTTCTTTTATTAATGTTTCAGATCATTTCATTGCTATAGGACAATAGTTATTGGTTAGTCTATATGTATTCAGAAATAGTCTACCATATCTGGCACATCTTGTCCACCCAAAGAAGAGACTGAACTTACAACGCACACAAACTAAATCTTATCGTATATGTGCATATGGTGTTTACGAGTTCAGTTTTTCAAGAAGCTATGTCCTGTACTTCAGATTTCCTAGTACGTTCCTGAAGTGAAGTGCAATTTCAATTATTTGCCACACGGGGGCTACAAACATTAGCAATTCAGTCCAGGTCACAATGCTAAACATTTATCAAATAAGTCACTTCACACCCAGAATGACCATACAGTACTTTTACTTCTAACTAAACAATCCAGTAATCTGGAACCAAAACAACAGCCCTATCTTACATGTTTCTACCAAGAGCATCCAACCACATCTTCAATTTACTCCTTAGGCCTGAGACAGCAAAAACTTAATCTAAACTCCAATTATACTGTCGGAGCTCAACAACTTGAAAAGGTATTTTTCTTAAGTAAATGTAGCACATCTGAGTAATAGACCAAAACATTCAGGGTTAGTGCAGTTAGAGCTGAAGAGAGACTGGCCCCTTTCCCATAACAAACAAAATTCTATATTTTTTAATCCCAAGTCCCATGAAACTTCCATGATGCTTTTAGCAGACAAAAGGTGACCCACACTGTTTAGGGACATGCGGGACTTCTCAGCATATCTTACCCAACTACTACTGGTCTCAAACCACTAGAAAAACTAGTTTGTCATTGCGGTTTATGAACTTTACAACACATGACCAGCACTATATTGCACCTGCGCTGCCAGGTACATGAGTGATTTGAGGTGACTCAAAGATAGAAGATGCTACATGAATAGAGTCATAGAGATGTACAGCATGGAAACAGACCCTTCGGTCCAACCTGTCCATGCCGACCATGTTGCATAGACAAAAGAAAAGAACATATTTTCATTGTTAAACCCCAGCTCGCTCTTCCCTTTTAATTCAAAAGCTATAAAAGAACCAGACATCAACCAAAATTATACAACAGTAATAGTTGTGTACTTCAAAATCAACCACTATGGTTACAAAGCAGTTAACATGCAAATATTATCTTGACAATTTGCAAACAATATATTTCCACTATGTACTCCAATACTAAAGCAGCTTTACATAAAAAGCATTAAGACTATATGCAAGATAATCACAAGCAAATCACCTATCCATACTGGTCCTGGGCCAAGAGAACAGAGGTTGAGCTGCCATTAAAATAAGTTTACTTAAAGCATTGGCAAAAGCTAAAAAATGAAATGCTGTGAACGCTAGCCTGACAGCATCTGTATAGCAAGTTAACATTCCAACAGGATCTGTTTTACTTAATCGATAAGTGGTGCTCTCCTGGAATAGAGATCATTAGGTTTCATTCTAGATCTATATGGATACTTAAAATGACGTGTATAAATTGTTAAATTAAACATGTTGCAGTTATATAGCACCTTTTAAGACCCAAGGACACCCAAATGCCTTTTACAGCCAATTAAGTACCCCAGAAATGTAGTAACTCCTATCATGCAGAACACAGCAGTCAATTTGTGTCCAAATTCCCAAAAACAGCAAGAATAAGTTACCAAATAATCTAGCAACGTTTTCTCCAAGTAATTTAGGCGAACACACAAGCAGTGATTAGATACAAGTGAAAGAAACTCCTATAACAGAGGCTGGAGCAGTACACTATTGCTCTCGGCTCATTACTCCATAGGTCACAACACAGAATCAAAATACCTTCCCATTTACCAGGCTAACCAATTAAATATATTTTCTATATCAGTTTGTAATCAAGATCTATCAGGTTTCTTAAACACAATTATTGGTTATTAAAACAAATGTTATTCATATATGCAATTATTGGTTAACATACAGCCAGTGATTCAGAAGGATGAATGTTTTTCCCTCCCCCCCTCCCTACACACACACACACAAACACACACAAACACACCTCTCCATCACATTTTTCCCCTGAAGATTGTAAGTTTTTTTTAAAGCCATTGGTTTGAGAACAAGAGGAGAGAAATAGGGATGTTGGAAATCTGAAATAAACACAAAGAATGCGAGGGAAAACTCAGCCAACCAACCACACCGCCCTGTGGCCCAACATTTCAACTCCCCCTCTGACTCTGCCGAGGACATGGAGGTCCTGGGCCCCCTTCACCGCCGCTCCCTCACCACCTGACGCCTGGAGGAAAAACGCCTCATCTTCCGCCTCTGAACACTTCACCCCCAGGGCAATGTGGACTTCACCAGTTTCCTCATTTCCCCTTCCCCCCCCCACCTCACCCCAGTTCCAAATTTCCAGCTCTGCAATGTCCCCATGACTTGTCCTACCTGTCCATCTTCTTTTCTACCTATCCACTCCACCCTCCTCTGACCTATCATCTTCATCCCCACCCCCACTCACCTATTGTACTATTTGCTACTTTCTCCCCACCCCCACCCTCCTCTCATTTATCTCTGCACCCTTCAGGCACTCTGCCTGTATTCCTAATGAAGGGCTTTTGCCCGAAACGTCGATTTTACTGCTCCTCAGATGCTGCCTGAACTGCTGTGCTTTTCCAGCACCACTACTCCAGAATCTGGTTTCCAGCATCTGCAGTCATTGTTTTTACCTGGAAAACTCATTAGATCTGGTAGCTTCTGGGAAGAGAGTGAATGTTAACGTTTCCAATCTGGTATGACATGTCTTCGCAGGGCTTTCTTTAAAAGAGAAGGATCAGCTTGGCAGGTGGTCTTTGTAGTATTCCCTTTGACTCAACTTATGGTCAGAGTTTGCTCTAAAAGATTATTATAAAAGAAGATCGTTCTCCAAGCTAGTCACTGTCATTAGGATAAGGGGTCTACAGAAAAGCGAGCAGTTATCACCAGTCAAGTGATTTCCAGAAAGTTTATTTTCAAAAAAAACTCCTGCTGGCGGCAAGCTTTTTGATTTGATCTATTACTGTCATGCGTACTGAGCTACAGTGAAAAGTGATGTCTTACGTGCTTTACAGGCCCATGGCCCTGGCCCTCTGCTCATCCCTAGATGACCTGGATGTCAAGGACATCTACGTCAGACCCCTATTTATGGACTTTAGCTCCACCTTCAACACCATAATTCCATCAAAACTCATCTCCAAACTCCGATACCTAGAACTCTGCTCCCGCCCAGCAACAAGATTCTCAACTTCCTGACCTGTAGACCACCATCAGCAAGGATAGGCAACAACACCTTCTCCACAATAATCCTCAACAATGCTGCTCCGCAAGGCTATGTACTCATACCTTACTAGACTCCTTATACACTTGCAACTGTGGGGGCAAATTCAGCTCTAATTTCCATTTACTGATGACATCACTATAGTGTATCGGTTCTCAAACAATGAGACAGAGTACAGGAAAGAGAGACAGCTTAGCGACATGGTGTAAAGACAGCATTTGCTCCCTTAATGTCAGCAAAACGAAGGAATAATCATTAACTTCAGGAAGCAGAATGGAAGACACACCTGTCTGAATCAATGTTGCTGAGGTTGAGATGGTCAAGAGCATCAAGTTCCAGGAGTAAATACCACCAATCTGCCCCAGTCCATCTACATCGACGCTACAGTCAAAAAAGCACACCAATGCCTCTACTTCCTCAGAAGGCTAAGGAAATTTGGCATGTCCACAATGACTCTAACCAAGTTTAATAGATGCACCATAGACAGCTTAGTGTTGCTATGCTCTGTCCAAAACTGCAAGAAATTACATAGTTTGGAATGCCACCCAGTCCATTTCAAAAACCGACCTTCTTTCCATTGATTTCATCTGCATTTCCGCTGCCTTAGGAAAGCACATAATTAAAGACCCCTCCCACCCCCTTCCATCAGGCAGAAGATACAAAAGTTTGAAGACATATGAACAGGTTTAAGAACAGTGTCTTCCCTTTTGATATCAGACTTATGAATGGAACTCTCATTTTAGAGTTGATCTTTCTCCATACGTTCTCTGTAGCTGTAACACTATATTCTGCCTTCTGTTCTATTGCCTGATTTACTTATGTAAGGTATGATTTGTCTGGTTTGCACGCAAAACAGTGCTTTTCACTATATCTTGGTACATGTGACAACAATAAAACAAATCAAATGCTGCACCCAATTTGCACAGAAAAGGTTAAACAAATAACCTGTTTTCAATACTGTTTATTAAAAGAAGAATGTTTGATAAGGCACACACTGTTCATGTTTAAACAGTGTCATTGAATCTTTCATATCCATCTTAGTTTGCAGATTCAGGGACTCAATAGGAAGCCAGCATCTACAAATTCAGCATTGCTCATTGCTGCATTTGTGCGCTCACGTCTGCAGTGGGGTCTCAAGAGGTTAGTTCTACTGCCTAATTTCAGCTGACATTTGTGAAGCAGTTTAACTTTAAAAAGACTTTACTATTCCAGTTTAAAGGGAGGAAAAAAAAAGTCTAAGGCCAGTAGTTCAAATCTAAATAAAGGCAACTATAAGGTTGTGAAAGCAGAGCTAGCTGAAATGAACTGAAATAAGGGCGAGATCAATAGAGAGGCAGTGGTTGACTGATTAAAGGAGCTATTTCAGAGAATATTCAGAATAATTATCTTCCTACTATAAAGGAAATTTCTGAGGGAAAGACCCACCATGTGTTGTTAAATATAGTTTTGGCAAGATCAAAGAAAAAAAAACAGTAATGCAAAGAGAGGATAGGTGAAATAAAAGTTTGCTTCTGTCTTCACTATAGAGAAAAAAAACGTGACTAAATTAAGGAAATAGTACTGAGTAAACTGATGGGAATTACAGGTTGGTTAAACTCCAGCTTCTGACTGACTTCATCCGAGGGTCTGAGGTGGCTGACCTCCCCTAATGGAGTGACTTGTTTTAATTTCCAAAATTCTCTAGACTCTAGTATATCATCAGACTGGACAGTAACTAAATAACTCTTCTACGGAAGGAGGTAGAAAACAGGAAATTAAAAGACACTTAGTTGACATCTATTCTAAGGAAAGCACTAGAATCGATCATGGAGGTGGTTATAGCGAGGTTCTTGAGAGGAAAAGAAAAATCAATGAAATTGGAAGAATCAGCATGGGTTTATGAAAAGAAAATCATGCCTAACCAATTTATTGGTGTTTTCTGAAAAAGTTACATGCTGTGAACAAAGGGGAGCCTGTAGACATGGAGTGCTCGGAGTTCCAGAACGCGTTTTACAAGATAAAAGGTTATTACACAAAGTGGGAGCTCATGGTATAGGGGGTAACATATTAGCATGGACACAAGGAGTTTCAGCAAGCCAGAGCATGTAGGAGTCTTCTTATGATTGGCACAATGTGGAGAGTTGAGTGCCACAGGGGTCTGTGCTGGCACTTCTACCTTTTCCAGTTTTTAAAATCAAAAACCTAGAGATGGGGAATAAAGGCACAATGGCAAAATTTGCAGATGACAGAAAGATAGGCAAGTACAAATAGGTTGAATAGTGGACAAAAACCTAAAAGGAGGAGTACAAGGTTAGAAAATGTGAAATTGTTTGTTTTGGCAAGAATAATTTAAAAAAGCAGGGCATTATTTAAGTGGAGAATAGCAACAGAAATCAGAGCTGCAGAGGGATCAAAGTGCTCACGTAAATGAGTCACAAAAAGAAAGCACGCATGAACAGCAAGTAATTAAGGTGACTAATGGAAGACTGTCCCTTATTATAAGATCTTAAGCTTTAGTTATACAGGATATTATTGAGACTACATCTCAAATATCGTGGATAATTTTAGTCTCCTTATTTTAGGAACAATTTAATGTATTGGAGAGAGTTCAGACGAGGTTTACTAGTGTTGAGACATTGTTTCTTTGTTTCTCAGTTTTGGTCTGGCACTGAGAGCTTAAGAATTGAATTTTAATCAGCAGTTTGTTTTGGAAAGGTTGAGAGATGTTCATTTATGGGAACTAGCTTGCATTGATAGAAAACATATCAGCCATCACCTGTTAGACCGATGACGAAGACAGGTGACACGGAACAGTTCAACTACTTGGAGTGTGCCATGGCAATGAGGCCAGACAAACATCCATTGCAACATCAGGGTCAGGTGGAACCTCAGCATGTAGTGACATTTGGTCTTTGTGTACTGAGGGTCTACGCACAGTTTGATGCAGCCAACACAAAACTGGCCAGCAGGAAGAGGGCACATTCTTCCCCTCCTTAACTAGAGTTTAGTACATAGAGTCCCTGCAGACACAGTCCATCATAGACTTCCAGACAGAGGTGACGGCTCGGGTGACTGCAATGGAGGACTTTCAGGGAATGGGCCAGACCTGTATCACATACTACAGACAGTCCCTCACACCTGATGAGCATGTTTTTACCCACAATGGAGAGGGAGTGGTGCTCCTAAAAGACCAATTTCTGCTTCACCTTGGCAATACAGTCCTAAGATTTTGCACATGCCCCAGCCCCTCCAAATCATATTCCCAGCACCTTCAGGTAATCTGTCCTGCTTGTGAAGGGTTAAAGGATCAGTTGGCACAGTTCCTAAAGAGTTGACAAAGAATGGAGCTGGAAAAAGTATACAGGTCAAGCTACATCAGAGAAGGAAGGGAGTCAATGTTTCAGATTGGAACCTTTCATCAGAACTGCTGAAAAGTTCTGACCTGAAATGTCAACTCCCCTCTTCCTCTGATGCAGCTTGACCTTGCAGCTTTTCCAGCTCCAATCTTTATCCACTCTGATCTCCAGCATCTGCAGTTCTCACTATCTCCGAGTTGCCAAAGAACATGGCTCTTGCCTCTGTTCCCATGGCCAGTTCAAACTTGTCGCAAATGCTCTTGAGTCTACACAGTGACAGATTTAAGCAGAAAACAGCAATGTTGTCCATGTAAAGGGATGCTTTGACCTGCAGGCCTTCACTACCTGGAGTAGTCACCCTTCTCAGGCTCATATCCTTCCTGATAGACCTCAAAATGGTTCTATACAACACAGGGGAAAGTGAGGTCTGTAGATGCTGGAGATCAGAGCTGACAATGTGTTGCTGGAGAAGCGCAGGTCAGGCAGCATCCAGGGAACAGGAGAATCGACGTTTCGGGCACAAGCCCTTCTTCAGGAAGAAGGGCTTATGCCCGAAACGTCGATTCTCCTGTTCCCTGGATGCTGCCTGACCTGCTGCGCTTCTCCAGCAACACATTTTCAGCTCTATACAACACAGTCAAGGCAGGGGAGAGTTGGCAGCCCTACCTGTCTCCAGATCTAATCAGGAAATTTGGATTCCCACTCATTGATGTAGGCTGCACTAACAATGTTGTGTAGAGCAGTCAGATCCATTTGTGAATTCCCTCCTCAAAGCTCATTTTCGAAAGCACATCCCACATGTAATTGCGTGATAGCCTGTCAAAAGGTTTCTCCTGGACCAGACTGATGAGGCATCCACCTTCTGTCCTGTACTTAGGTTATCATATCCCTGAGGAGCGCAAGGCTCTCAGAGATCGTCCTGCCTTGTACAACGCAGGCTTGGTTGGGGTGAATCACTGATCCCATAGCAGACTTGACCCAGTTGGCGATGACCTTAGACAGGATTTTGCAGTTTGCACTCAAGCAGTGAGACTGCTCACCAATTTCAAGTTCCTCCCTCTTCTATATTCCGCTTGTAGAGGAGTGATGATACTTTCCCTCATGGATTTGCTAATGCTACCTGACAGATACGTACTATCCAGCAAATCCTGGATGAAATCTGAAGTCTCCCAGCATGAGCTCTTTTTCATTGGCAGCAATGAATGGAATTCACAAATGATTGCACTGCCCAAGTCTATAGATCAGCCTGCACTTCATATATAAACTGTATGAGAAATATTGCATCAATTACATGCCCTCATTGTGGACAATCCAATTGCTTTATTAATTAAGATTGCTGTCAGAAGCTGTAATAATTTGAGAGAGTCATAGAGACCCTTCAGTCCAACTCGTACATAGATTCATACCGAAGCACATTCTGCACTTCAAAACACAGGAGGAGTACTTACAGTATCCAATGCAAGATTTGTTTGTTCTTGACCATCTTTAGAAAGTGCGAAAAAAAACCTTCAATTATGGAATTTTGAATTTGGTGAATGTGTATACAAAACTAACTATTTTATACCATAAAAACATTCTGTAACCTTTTGAAATCCAAATAGAATTTTTCTTTATACCATCAGAAATCTTGTTTCATTCTCCACAGGTTATCTAGTTTAATAGAAATCATGTTTTCTTCTCTGTAGGTTATCTAGTTTAATATACTATTTGCTTGCTATTCCATTTAAAGCTGCATATAGATTTGCTATTGAATAGCAAATGCTGAGGATATTCTGAATTGAGAATTTTGCCAGGTACTAAAAACATTAGGCCATATAGGCATCAAGCAACTACCTCTATTGAGTAATGAACTGTGGCCAAGGCAACAAAAACACCATTCCCAAATCAGGTGATTGGAAAGAAAGAGCAATGATATAAAATGTAATGGTACATGTTGCGACATGCCTTTTTACCAAATTAAGTACAAATAGCAAAGAAGATTAACATTATAAAAGACAGAGGAAAGCAGTCAAACAGACTCTGAGCTCACTGTACCTCTAGGCACACATTCAGAAGGATTTGCTTACAGATACAGGCTTAATACATTTATTTTTAAACAAACTCCAATTTAAACACACTACAACCCTTAACACTATTCAGCAATATTAACCTGCATTTTCACATTCTGGTCTAGTAAAGTAGAAAATCTTCTTCAAGATGGAATTTAGAATTTTTCCTTTTTTCTTAATAACTGTCCACATAAAACAAGATCACAGATTGCTCAAGGTGTCACCTAGATAGACTTAAAACTAAATCAGACAGCAAATTCGGCACATTTGCTCTAAATATATATGAAAAAGAAACTTTTCTAGCAAATGGTCTATTTCATAATACTATTTTAAAAAAAAAATCACAATTCACAGGTGGGAGCTCTGATGCAATGTTACAATTCAACAAGTGATACTAATAAAGTGAGGGTGCTCATTGTTAACTCTAGCTCAGTAGTATATTTGAATTTTCTTTATCCTATCGTGGGGTGCCTGGGTCAAGGGTGGGGCACTGGTTGGGAGAGGATATGATGGGCTTTTGGAAAGGAAGTGCTGCTGCCTGAGAACAACGGGGAAAATCTCCATTTAAATAAGTTTATTTGTTTATTTAGAAATAGTTTTTTTATTATAGCGATCTGAGTGTATTAAAGAGCCTTTATTTTTGTGAAATTTACATACTCTATGCTCGGGATATTTTGGATAGGGTTTCTTCCCCCGAGGGGGTCTCGGACTTGCCCGGTGATTATGGTTAATCAGTCAATTAAATGGCACACCTGAAATGTCAAGGGGAGTAATTCACCAATCAAAAGGAAGAAAATATTATCAAACCTCAAGAAAGAAAGGGTTGATATAGCTCTCCTACAGGAGAGGCACTTATTGGATAAAGAACACTTGAAATTACGACAGGGAAGAGATTATTTTCCATTCTCTCTTTCTGTGCAAGGAAAAATATTCTGGTAAACTGGGTGGCTGAGGGCCCTCATGGACTTTTGAATTGGCACAGAATAATTATGGAATATATTCCCCCTGACTTCCTTACAAATATGGTGCACCAAAAAACCAAATTATTCCATAAAATATGGCAGCCCTTCTTGAATTACACAAATACAGATATTTCGGTCATCCTAACAAGGGCTATTATTTAATTGAGATGGTGGACCTGGCTGGTCCGGGGCCCTTGGGAGAGGAATCCCGCATGAATACGGGTTTTGTTACGATCTGATGTTAACACATTCAGAGCATGTATTTCACTACTCAATTTCTGTGTTATCCGCCATTTTTTCTTTCTTTCTTTACTAATGTAAGAGATTTAATCATACACTCTGGTTAGTTGTTGGTTAGATGAATAGTTAGTTTTGTTTTTTTTCCTGTACTTTTTTTTTCTGTTTGATAGATTTTGGTTATTATTTATTTAAGATATAATTGTATATCAAAGGTTTATACTTTTTTTTATTTTTCTTTTGTAAACTTGTAAAAATGTTAAATTTTCAATAAAAATATCTATATAAAAAAATTGTCCTCTTCTCCTGAAGACAGCAAATACAAAGGAACCTCAATTCTATTATCCAAATTTTGGATTATCTGAGCAAGATTGCAAGGTCTTGATGCTTGGCTAAACTGTTATCTGGCATTCAATTATCTGAACAAAGCACCCCTTGTCTGTGTCGTTTGGATAATTGAGGTTCTTCTGTAATGTTAGGGTAAAGTTTGAACGCAATAGCATCTCTCAATAGGTGTACTTCAAGGACAAGTTTAGACTAATAAGTAGTTTAGGAGAAAGTGAGGACTGCAAATGCTGGAAAATCAGAGACGAAAAGTGTGGTGCTGGCAAAGCACAACAGGTCAGGCAGCATCTGAGGAGCAGGAGAGTCAACTTCAGGCATAAGCCCTCCAGTCAGGAATGTTTAATCAACCACAGGTAAGTACAATTCTGTCCACACACTTGCTACCAGGAAGTCACTGCATAGCAACGAAGGGCAGAAAATACATCTGTTTCGATTTTCTCTTGGCTCAGGAATATCAGAATCAATGGTAGTGCCACCATCAAGTGCAGTACAATAACTGTGCATAAACCAAGAATCTAACCTAGCATCTTACTCATCTGTATGGTTCAGTCACTCAGATTGTTTTTTAAAAATGCTGTTATCCATGGAGTCAGCAGAACAGATGATTGACGAATGTCGAACTATGCTAATAGTGAAAACAATTGGAGAATTGGATACAAATCTAGCCCTTGGGTCAGAAATCGTGCTATATAAAATCTACTTGCTGCATACTGAAAATGCAATTAATTTGGAACAGATTGTTCCCAATAATCTGGCAAGGATACAATATATAGGCTATGGACACGGAACACATCAATTATTGTGATGATAAATGGGTTAGTAATCTGGTACATGGTCCTTTTTAAGAGCAGTATGATTCCAGGGGATTTAAAATGGCGGCAATCTAGTAGGACTGCCTTGTCTGGGTTCTGGTAGCAGAGCTCAGCAAAGTGGTGCACTCACCCTCCCTTTATTATCCAATATGGTAGAAAGAGTTAATTTTTGACTCCCAGAACTGTTCAGTGTTGGTTTAAAATGGTTAGGAAAATGACTAAAGGGAAGGGACTGCGGGATTCGCAAGGATTGCAGCAAGCAGGCCAACCCCCTGCAACAACAGATGCGGCCGCAACATCAGCCTCCGCGATTGCCTCAGGGGACTTAGCTGTCGAGAAGGGCCTGTTCTTGGAGTTTGTGAAACTCAGAAGATTGATTCAGCGATGGAGGAGACCAGAACCAGGCTGGAATTTATCTCGGTCATGCTGTAGAAGCATGACCAGGAGATCCAGCATCTCGGGCAGCGTGTCGTGGAGCTGGAGTAGTGGAGCTGGAGCAATGGACCGCGGCCTCCAAAACCATGGCAGAATCCTCGGCAGGTCAGGTCCAGGCCCTGGAACAGCAGGTATGGGACTTGGAGGAGTAGGTTGGGCTACTGGAACGGGAGGAAGGCGGCCAGCTCGTCAGCTTCTTGGAGCAATGCCTCCTGCAGTTTTGAAGCTGAAAGTCGAGGCAGGCCGGGTGTGGGTCGAGCAAGCCCACCGGGTCGCACTGCGCAAGCCCGGATCTGACCAGCGCCCCCACCTGGTCATCTCCTTTAATTTGTGTTTTCCGTTGGTCAGTTGTAGAAGTAGCTGTTGCAAGTTTTGATTTGGTAGTTTTGGTAGTTGAATTTTTACATTTATTCTAACTGTTTACTGTTTTCACTTGGCACGTGCTGAGTGGGGTTCTTTCTCCCGGGGGGGTCACGGACTGTTGCGGACGGCAATGGCTAGCCATTCGTTTAACTGGTGCACCTGGAATGTTAGTGAGTCATTCACCAGTTAAGAGAAAAAAGATACTTTCAAGTCTTAGAAAAGAGGGTCGATGTAACCTTGCTGCAAGAAACACATTTAACTGATAAGGAGCACTTAAGTTGCAGCTGGGAGGTGTCAGACAGCTGTTTTTCACATCCTTTAATTTGAAAAGTAGAGGAGTTGCTATACTCATCCAGAAGAATCTCCCATTTCAACTGTTAGACCAAATTAAGGATGAATATGGCGGTTTATGATTCTTAAAGCTTAATACATGGAGAGGAATATGGGATTTTGAATGTATATTGCGCCCAGCATATCCCCTCAATTTTTTAACAGATGCACTTTCCAGGGTGATAGCCCTTGGGGCGCATCATACAATTATAGGGAGAGACTTTAATCATCATATTGACCCCGAAGTGGTCAGGATGCCTCCGGGCCTTGAGCGTACGTCCCCACAATCCAGGCAGTTGGTGGAACTGGACAGGGAGCTGGGGTTGGTGGATGTGTGGAGGTGTCTTTACCCCGAAGGTAGGGATTTCACCTTTTTCCATAATCCACATAAGTGCTATACCAGAATTGACACTTTTTTGTCCCATCGGCCTTTTTGAATTCAGTGCTGTCTTGCAGAATTGAGAACATAGCCATTTCTGATTATGCGGCAGTGTACATGGAGGTCAAGGCCAGTAGTAATGGTATGGGCTCCCAGGACTGGCACATGGACCCTTTCCTCTTGAAGGATAGCAAGTTCATAGAGTATTTTTCACGGGAATTTAAAATCTTTTGGGACATTAATTTGGGTACAGCCAGTAATCTGGTGGTGCTCTGGGAGACTGTCAAGGCCTATGCATGGGATTTGATTATTTCTTACTCAGCGACCCGGTAGCAGCAGAGGGGAGAACAGCAGCATTTGCTCACGGCTCACCTGAAGACAGCTGAGACAGCACACTTTGACAGACCATCTGTAATCAAATTGCAGTGGATTGCAGTCCTCAGGGCTACTTTGAATGCTGCGCTCACCCAGACAGTAAAAAGGGAAACCTCTTTTGCGAAAGAGGTTATTTGAGTATGGTGATAAACCGGGTAGATATCTAGCCAGAAAAAAAAAGAATGCACCCCAATCTATCACATCCATCAGAGAGTGTGCTGGCACTCTTACTTGCAATGCCAAAAAGATTAATGCAACATTTAGGAAGTTCTACTTTGAGCTGTACTGGTCACAGGACTGAGGGACAGACTGGCGAAGATAGAGCCGTTTAAGGCCCTGGACCTTCCAGGTGTAACTTCAGAGCAGATGTCTTTTCTAAATGCCCCCTGACAATCCAGAAAATACAGGAGGTGGCAAGGCGGCTCCAGAGTGGTAAAGCGCCCAGCTGAGACGGATTTCAAAGTGAGTTTTATAAGGAGTTTATAGACATGCTGGCCAGACCATCATTGGATATTTACAACTACTCAAATATTCAGGACTGCCTCCTATCCTCCGAGAGGAGCAAGTATTTCTTATTCCCAAGAAAGGGAAAGCCCCAGACGATTGCACTTTGTACAGGCCCATATCATTACTGAATGTGATTTTAAAATTCTGTCAAAAATGCTGGAGTTAAGGTTGGAGAGGGTTTTGCCCTTCATTGTAAAGGAGGGACCAGACAGGTTAAAGGGTCGTTGGTCTACTAATAATATTAGAAGTGTATCAAACATGGTCCAGGTATGCCAGCAAGGATTGATTCTGGGCTTGGTAGTCTCCTTGGATGCAGAGAAAGCGTTTGACTGGACAGAGTGGCCATACCTAATATACTGGAACAGTTTGGTCTTGGAGGGGTTTTTGCCAGGTGGGTGGCAGTGTTATATAGTGACCCAAAAGCAGCAGTTCTCAGTAATTATAGTAGCGACAGAGGCAGCCTACAAGGGTGCCCTCTCTCACCACTATTATTTACGTTGGTGATTGAGCCACTGGCAGAGACCATCCAGAGGGGCCCCAACATAATTGCGCCAGAGGTAGGGTCAAGGCAAGCATAAGATCACTCTTTACGTGGATAATATTCTTCTCTTTTTAACTGATCCAATAACATCTGTGCCTCGTTTAATACAAGTGATTAATTTACTTGGTTTGCTTTTGGGGTATAAAATTAATTTTAATGAAGTCGGAGGCCATGCCTGTGGGGGGCCTCACTACAATATCTGATCTTGGGGATGGAACTAGTTTCCCTTTCAGGTGGTCACAGGGATGTTTCTTGTATTTAGGCATTTTTAATCGCCCCAATCTTCAGTCAATTATATAAAGCTACCTTTGTGCACTTGCTAGAGAAGATAAGGCAGGACCTTCAGCACTGGGAGGATCTTCCTATGTCTTGGCTGGGTAGAACAGCTCTGGTCAAAATGAGTGTTCTTCCTCGCTTATTATATCCTATGCGAATGTTTTCTTTGATGCTGCCTAGGCAAGTATTACAGAGGCTTTACACTTGGCTTGAATCTTTCATCTGGCATCATAGGTAGCCTCATCAGCTGCCAAATTGCAGATTCCGCAGGAGATGAGAGGCTTGGATTTCCTGGATTTTAAGCAATATCAATTGAGTTCCTTACTATCCTGTGTGGCTGACTGGGCTTGCCAGAACCCACAGTCAGGAGAAAGTGAGGACTGCAGATGCTGGAGATCAGAGCTGAAAAAGGTGTTGCGAGAAAAGTGCAGCAGGTCAGGCAGTATCCAAGGAGCTGGAGAATCGACGTTTCGGGCATATGCCCGAAACGTCGATTCTCCTGTTCCTTGGATACTGCCCGACCTGCTGCGCTTTTCCAGCAAGACATTTTTCAGAACCCACAGTCAACCTGGTTGGACAGAGGCAAAATGCCCCCTCAACAATTTGTGGTTTATGGACAAGATGAGGACTGTTATGGACCATTGCAGAAATTGGATTGTCCTTAACACTGTTAAAGGATGGAGGATGATGTGACAAGGTGAGGGCAACTTCCAAAAACAAAACTTCCCCTTTCACTCCCATAGTTGAAATGTTAGGATTCCAGCTGGGGTCGATGGACTCTGGCTTTAAACTCTGGGAGTCTAGAGGAGTCTCCTGTTTGGGAGATTTATTTGACGGGGTGGTCATGATATCTTTCAAGCAGCTGAGTCAGAAATATGAGCTATCTAGAAGGGACCTCTTTCATTACTTTCAGGTTAGGGACTTTATACAGAAAAAGACTACATCGATGGTCAGTCCCTATAAGTCGGATATGGAGAGGTGTGCGCTTTGGTCTATGGACGCTCTCTTGGGCAGCACCCTCTATCACTTGTTAGGAGATAATGTATCAAAGAACATTGAGTGGCTATGCAGAATCTGAACTCAAGAATTGGGGGTGGAAATCTCATCAGAGGCATGGGAGGATATTTGGGAGAAGACAAGGAAGATTTTGATTTATAACAGGACACAGGTTATGAAAGTTGAAGATACTCCAAGGGGTTCATTTGGCATCAGAGCAGCTTGCGAAATTTAAAATGTAAAACAGATGTTGGCATTCTTACTCATTGCTTGTGGTCGTGCCACAAGCTTCGTAGGTATTGGGGTGCCACAGTGAGCGTTTCAGAAGGAGTTGCCTTGGAAACGGAGGTTAAGCTGGATCCGGCGTCCCTCCTCTTGGTTTTGCCCAATCTCCCTTCTTTGGACGAACATGGGAAGAAATGGTTTAATTTTCTTTCATTCTGTTCTTTCATTCTAATGAGCTGAGTGTCAGAGAATCCCCCAGGACACTCAGGCTGGTGTAGATTAGTTATAGAGCACAGCCCCCTGGACTTCCTTACAAGTACGATGCACAAGAAACCAGAACTGTTTTATAGAATATGGTGGCCCTTTCTGAATTATATAGATGCAGACTTGTCAGCTATATAGATCAGGGCCTGTGTGTGTCATGAGGGCTATGTCTGGTGGTCCGAGCCCTGTGGCAGGGGTGGGGTTGGATCCTGAAAAAACATACCGGGTTTGTCTACTGGTGGTGGGGAGCTTTGGTCGGATTATGCTGGGTGCATAACTTAACTGGATATAGTTTAATTTACCTTAGTTTACTTATTTATTGAATTGTAGTTTTTATAGGTTTGTTCCCCCTCTCTTCTCTGTGATTTGTGAAGTACAGTAGAAGTTTGCTTACTATTATTGTCATTATATTATAAGGTTGTTATACTATTTTGTAGTGATTTTGTAAAAAATTACAAACTTTTCTCAATAAATATATTTCCAAAAATCAGTAGGATTCCATGGGACCATACCTACTTGACCAAAACTCCTAATCCAATTCCAATTTTTTTTAAAAAGTGAGTTTATTGCCATTACACGCTAAGCCCAACAAATGCATTTTTATACATTAATTGTAACTAATGAATTAGCACTGAATTAGTTAAAAATTCAGAAAGGTCCCAAGAGATCAGTGAGCTACTTAGATTGCTAAATGAACAGGAAAAAAGGTAGGAACCACTCCATCCTATGGCATTATTTATATTTGGTGTTAGTTTCTTTCTTCTTTGAGACCCAGCCAAAGGCACCTCTCCAGCTATGTTGTCTCTTTTACAGTCTTACCACTGAAACTGTGGCTGTTATTGGCAGCAGCTGCATTATAAATGAGGCTCTTTACAAAGTCATGTTAGACCAAATGGTATGGTAATACACTATTCTTTCCTTAACATTTGTCTTCACCTCTAGTATTTCTGCCTCATTGCGAATTTGGAGGTTGAGAGTCGACAATGTCGTTAAGGAAAATACACAAGTGTAAAATTATCAGCTTGTTTGATTGACCAAAGCCAAGCGTTGAGATTGTAACTGTGGAACATAGAACATGGAGTTTATTTATGGTTTAAATGGGCCAAATCAATGTTTTTTTAAAAAATCTGTAAATAGCTTGTAATAAACTGTTGGCTTTTTTTGTTAAATTTACATAATGCGCAATTTTCAACACTTCTCTGGAGACTTTAACAAATCTTAGATTAAAAACAAAGATAATGCAATACTAGCCAGGAAACTGGACATAGCAAGGAGAGAAATATAGAAATAGGAGCATGGGTGGCCATTTGGCCCATTGAACCGGTCATTCTACATGATCACTGCTAATACTCTAAACACCATTCTATCCAGATACTCCTTAACACTTTTAGCCGAGAAATCTATTTCATTTTTAAATATATTCAGCGACTTGGTCGCTACAGCCTTCGAGAGTCAGATATACAGCACGGAAACAAACCCTTTGGTCCAACTCGTTCATGCCGACCAGATATCCCAACCCAATCTAATCCCACCTGCCAGAACCTGGCCCTTATCCCTCCAAACCCTTCCTATTCAGATACCTTTTAAATGTTGCAATCGTACTAGCCTCCACCACTTCCTCTGGCAGCTTATTCCATATTGTAGTAGAGAATTTCACAGGTTCACCACTTTCTGCGCAAAGAAATTTCTCCTCATCTCAGTCTAAAATAGCTGACCCCCATATCCTGAGACAGGAAACTTTTGTTCTGGACAATCCAGCCAAGGGAAACATCAACCCTGCATGCAGCCTGCTCAGCCCTTTCAGTATTTTACATACGTTTGAATGAGACCCGCTCACATGCTAAGCTCCAGTGATTATAGGTCCAATCCAATCTTGTCACAGAAGGAGCATGCCAACCCAAGAATTGGTCTGGTGAACCTTTGTTACACTCTGACACATCTTTTCTTCAGTAAGGTGACCAAAACTGCACGCAATATTCTAGCTGAGGTCTCACCAAGATAGTGTGCAGCTGTAGCAAAGGCCTGCTTACTTCTGTATATAAACATCCTTGCAATGAAAGTCAACAAATCATTTGCCTTCCTAACTGCTTGCCGCATCTGCCTGCTTGTTTTCATGACAGCTATCAGCTGTAATACCAAAGCTACATGTAGGACACTATTTGAAAAAACAATTGCCCAATATCCCAAACTCCACAACTGAAAGATCCAGACTGTAATTGGAACCAAACAATATGCTAGGAAAACAAACAGAAATAGATAATTTATTCTTTTGCACTTGTCCTGCAATTCAGTAAGATTATGGCTGTTCCATGACTAACTCCATGCAAAATCCATCCTGATGCCGGATATAATTACTTCCCAGCTTTAATGACTGCAGAGCTGAAACAGTAATGGCTTCATCAATTAGTAAATTCACAGGCAGTGTAAATCCAGTGCGTGAAGTTTTACGAAAGCCTGTGCACAATGCTTCCTCTTGTTTCTAATCAGTACTAGCCCAAAAAGAAAACAAAGGTTTTGCAGTTACACCAATGTTAAAGACACACCACCACACTGCAGTACCAGGTATAAATACAACATTATCTAGTTCCAGTTAGGCAGCTCAGGTTGGACATTTAAGTTGACCTGGAAATCCCATCAAGTGATGCTTATACTAAATCATGAGGACTACTGCTTAACAGTACCTGTATTAGCATGTGACATGCTATAAGCAGCACAATGAAAGAACTCTTATAAATCCAAAATGTAAAGATAAATTGAATCAATGTCAAATTCACCTTGTTTGTAAACGAGTATATTGTTCGTCACTTTATCAAAATGTTCACAAATGGAGATAGCAGCCAAATTATGAGCGTATATCAACAGAAGGTGCAAAAGGCAGGCATAATAGGTCTTGAAATATATAAATTCAGAAAAAAGTAGTGATTGCAGTATCAATTGAGGCAGAATGGCTTGACACCTCGTGATCGCAAAAGTCTTTGTAAAATGTGAATAGAAAGCAGAGATCTTGAGTTGCACTGCATTACTAACATTATGGTTTCAACTTTTATTATGCTTTGCTTAGTTTCATAAGGAAGGAGAAGTACTTCATAAAGCTCACCCAACATACCATTTGGATGAAAATATCCATATTATGAAATAGTTAATTAAGAGCTGCAGTTGAACTTTATTTACTAATCAAGCTTAGTCACCACGATAAATTCCACCTCCAATTATATTGCACCAAAATGATTTGTGGTATCACAAACACGAACCACTGATTAGTTAAAATAATATGCATAAAATGTAAGCAATCGGAGCTTTATTGATACTTAGACATCCAGATCATTGCTGATATTTCATCTAGAGCTAATACCTCAAGTTTCCTTGTACGCTTTTGAATTCTTTAACTATCTACCCATTTTTAATAGGGATATTAGTTCAGACATCTGTGGCAAAGCACTCTGCATAAATTTGTTGTCTCAAATCTTACAGGTTTTAAAAATAATCAGATCCACTTTGACCTTTGCTGTACCAGTAAAATAAAGCACCAGTATGTGTACTTGCATAAGATAAATATTTGGATAATATTTAGGGTACACTTCCATTCATGTTTTTTCCTCCAAAAGTGACTGCCTCTGCCACTTTTTCCTCCAGACTTTACTAGCTTACAACATCCCCAGTTTGGTAGCAGAAAATGTTGTTACAAGTCGGTTCTAATACAACGCAATAGTTCAGTTCCCATGTGACCCCACGTTAAGAAAAGTGTGTAATAGCAGCACCATTTAAACTAACGACGTCGGAATCACGTTATAACCAACACAGGTAAAGGAAAGTTCACATTCTACAAATAATGGTCTAAATTCTTTAATTGCGTTATAGCCAATTCACATTGAAGAAACGCACGTCATAGCAGAATCCACTTGCGGTATCTTCATTTTGCCTGTGTCCAATTTTGCTTATAATAGAAGTGATCACAGCAGCACATCAGTAACAATACTATATCAATCCAAACAAAACATTCATTTTCTAATTGCTTTCCATCCTTAAGTCATTTTTATCCTTGCAGTTGTATATCTTTTAGTGTAATGCAAATCAATCTTCTGATCAAGTTATTTTATGCAGCACTTTAATCAAAAGTCTTTTAAATATCGATAAACATAATAGACACTGCATTTGCTCAATCTGTTCTGAGAATTTTCTAAAAATCAATTATGTTAGTCAAGCACATTTTTTTTTTACAAAACCACATACATTGCATCTAACTAGCTCATCTTTTTAAGTGTTACCTAATTTAATCAACCTAGCGGTTATCACTCCTTCAGGTGTTCAGGTGAGTTTAAAAACCTAGGTTGTAACATTGTCTACTCTGGACTCAAATGTAAAAGAAACTGAAGTTGCAGTGATTGTAAAATACTAAGTACATTAACGTCAGTCATTTCAAATCAGCATTCACTTGTCTTATTTACCAACAGAATGCACTTTCAAAAACATGCATTCTGTTGATAGTGAAGACTGCAAACACAAAAATATCTGTAGCGTAATTTTCAAAATAAATGGCCTTCATTGCTTTGAAGCTTGCTAAGCTATTTAGCATTCATTTGATAAAACACAAAGCTATGATCTATGAAAGGGATCTTTGTTCAATGAGAAAATGAATATACTGTTAACGGGTTGAAAAAAGTTGAAAAAAACTATTTATGCTGTAACTGAAAATGCAATTAAATCTAAACTCTTGTGTAGTCTTTCAGATTTTTGAAATTGTCTGTACAATTACAAAATATTGGTTTTATCCAAACCATGCTTTCCACAAAGCTAATGAAACTGTAAAATTCAGCTGCGTGGAACTGCTGAAATGGCTTATGCAGTTGCTTTTTACAGATGACCGCACAACTTCAAACCACTGAAGATCCCAAGATGGTCTATTCCATGGGCGTAGATGATCAATTTCCAAATGAATTTGAATAGTTAATTACCAATGGGATATATAAGAACTTGTGTTAAAAGAAAAATTTTCAATGCACCTGCTTTTGATTGTTAATCCCAGCATGTTTTCGGTGTTGCAAGAGGATAACATCAAGCTTGGCTATGATATTTGACTGTGAAAAACAGAGGTTGGGAGAAAGCAAGATGGAAGACTGCTAGCATTTGGGAAACTTCTGTACTTTTATTTGAAAAGTGATAATATATAGAAATTTGCTATTAAAAATCAAAATTTACATGGCTTAAAAGGCTTAGTGATTTGAAATGCAAAAACCAAGAAAGTTACAATTTAAATGTTGAGTGCTAACTATTGCCCAAGCATGTATGTGCTAATAAGATCAAATTATCAGTATCGCTATAAAGCAGCTGCTTTATGAATGGTGGTCATATGTTGAGGCACCAGAACGCAGCAGATGGGAAATGAAGGCAAGTGATGAGCAGCCCACAAGATGAAACACATGCAGGCCCACTGTTTTACTGTGGCTGATTAAATCAAGCCAGGCAAACGTGATTTTATTACATGGGAATCTGGAACGATCATTGTCCTAACAATTGCATCCAACTAGCTTATATTTGAGGCTCACAATTTACAGCAACTGAGTAAGTCAAATACATATTATATCAAATTATAAAATTTTTAATCAATGCTTTTTGATTGTATTCTTCAGTTCAATCCAGGTTTCTCTGAAAGTCACAGATCAGAAGCTATGGAACTGTGTGTTAAAACAGAGAGAAAGACACAAGATATTAGTCTTGATTCAGTAGTAGCATTTGCACCTGTGTCAGAAGACAGCATTCCACTAAAAGGGCACAACTAGCAGTGACCTCCATCTGTGCATTAG